>NW_027186356.1:1486499-1576970 GCF_028583685.1 Petaurus breviceps papuanus | reverse complement strand
AGAGAGAGAGAGAGAGAGAGAGAGAGAGAGAGAGAGAGAGAGAGAGACAGAGAGAGACAGAGAGAGACAGGGAAGTGCAGTGGACAGAGCACTGGACTTGGCATGGGGAAAGCCTGGATTTAAATCCCATCTCTGAAACTTACTGGCTATGGGACCTGGCCAATGCCTTCCTGTATGTGGCCCTTAGCTGTGAAATGCTGGGCTTGATGGCAAAGGGCGCCCTTCCTCTGTCTCTGATCTATGCATGCTGGGCTTCCATGTCAAGGAACATCAAGAGACTGGCTGGTCACTGGAATCACCACCCCGTATCCCCAATGCTGGCATCCCCTGAGTTACTTCTAGCCCAATTCTAAAGCTAGCGGGCTCCTTGGCCCTTGGCAGTGCTAGCCTACGACATGTGCATGAATGGATCTGTTTTATGGGGTCTTCGTCTGAATGCACACACATTTTTGCTGCACCCACATGGGTGGAGAGTGAGACCGAGCTCTTCTAAGGGGGCATCTGCTTCATTCAGGAGGCTCTGTAGATATTGCATGGGCATGTGGATTGTGCTGGACACAGGTGGCAGGCATAGGCTCAGGCTGTCTCTGTGGCCCCTCTCCAAGACAAGAGGGAAGATGCTAGCTGGCTTTATCTGGTAGAGGAAGTTCCTCAGAGAACTCCCTAAGCTGCTGAAGTCCAAGGCCAGCCAGTAATTAAATCAGCAAATGAAACAAGGGGCCTCCAAGATCCCCTCGGCCCTAAATTCTATGTTCATATAACCCCTGGCTGGTTGTCATTTCCACTTTTACTGCCGAGAGGAGGAGGCAGAGCTGCAGAGCTGCAAGGGAAGATCCATTTCTCCAGTGTGCTCATTGGGAAATCCTGCCCAGGCTTTCAACTGGGGTTCAGAGGCAGCCAGGATGCTCAGGAGGAAACACAGACACGTATCTATGGGAAGGGGCATGTGGGTCTTATTCTAAGCTCCTCTGGGCCCCCCTTCACTCCTCACAGCACACACAGGTACTTCATGCTCCTTGGGTCCTCTGCCCCTCCCCAGGCTCAAAGAAGGCCATGACTGACCAGAAGGGGCACCAGCTGGCTTCAAGGCTTGCCTAGGATCTGGGGGTCTAGACCCTAGAAGGGCTAGGGAGCCTGCTCTGCCTTGCAGGGGTCACTCTTCCTACTGCCTGACCCAAGTATCCTACTTTAGAAGTGATTTGGCAATCTGGAGGGCATTAAGGAAGCTACAGGAAGAAGGGAGGCCCAGGAGAATGGCTGGAGGAAGCTGCCTGAGGAAGGGAGGCCACGACAGGACCATACAAGTGTCTGAAAGGCTGTCACTGCCAAGAGGAGACAGCCTTGTTCTGAGGGCAGGAGGATGCCCTCACCAAGCTGCCCACATGCGGGGCAGGCTGTCTCAGGAGGTGCTGATGAGGGAACACCAGGATCCGGGATACTGGAGTAGTAACACTTTAGGTACACCATTTGTAGTCTCTGCCAAATTCAGGAAGCTCTGCCTGCTGTGGCCCTTTAACCTATCCCCTCAAAGTCCACCTGTGAGGCTCAGGCTTGGGCTCAGGGAACCCTGGATGGCTAACAAAGTTCCTGCCCAGTGACCCAGGAGCAGAATGCAGAGTTGCCTTCTCGATTCCTAAGCCAGCCATATGGAAGAGATTCAGAATGATGACTGGTCAGCCAGGTCAAGGTGGTCTTAGGAACCTGAGCTGGGGCATAACAGGTCCTCCCCTCCTGGCTAGACATAACTAGCACCTAGGGATATGGCGGCATAGCCCCCTAAGGCCTCCAGCTTTACTCACTGAGTCACTAAATGAATATCAATGGGAAAAAGTCAGCTCTGGACAGACTAACACATGTCCCTTTCTCTCAAATCATCACTAAGGCACTACTTAAAACCTCCAATAGGGGCTCTTCCCCAGGCTGGAGCCTGGCAAGGAATCCCCTAGGCAAGAGGCCTGCCACTGGCTTTGCTGGAGAGGTGGCCTATGGGTTTGGAGTGTACCAGGCCTGGCTGACAAGACACTTACCTCTGCTACGTGCTCAGGGCCTCCAAACTTATGGATGAGTTCATCCAGGGTATTTAGAGGTAGATCTCTGCCCAGTGCTCTGACTTTGGCCAAAAGGTCTTGTTTCAGTTTCTCGACTTTTTCTAGCACCCCGGGGCCGTGAATATCCCTCTGGGAACCATAATAGTGCAAAGGACCTGGAAGAGGGACATGTACAAAGCCAGAATGAGTGGGGCTGGTGGTGAGAGGTAGGGAGCCTGGAGGAGGGGAGACTCATGGGGGACCTGATCATTGTCTCCAAATATCTGAAAGGCTGTCATAATTCCTAAGATTTAGCTTTAGAAGAGTCCTAAAAGATCATCTAATCCACCCCCTTCACTTTGCAGATGAGGAAACTGAGGCAAAGAGATGTCAAGTGACTTGTCCCAAGGTCACAAAGCTAGTATTAGCATCAAAGCTGGGACTTAAAGCCTCATCTCTGACTCCATAGCCAGCGCTTTCTTCCAAGTGGTATCCCGGAGGAAGCCCCAGATGGCAGAACCAGAACTGATGGGCGGAAGCGACGGGAAGGGCAGGCTTTGGCTCATTATCAGGAAAAACATCCTCATTAGGATGCAATGGAATGGGCTACCTCCTATGGCAGCAGTCAGAGTGGGATGGCCACTCAAGGAGTAGTGGGGACTCACACTAGGGGAAGCCAGGTGTCCTCTACAATCCCTGTGACTCTGGGAAAGGGAGGCAAGTCAGGTACAGGCCCTAAAGCACTGAGGAAGGCTTCTTTCTCTTCTAGGTACACATACATGAATCATCCAACTGGATGTGGGATATCCTCTGTGAGAGCCACATGCCTGTATAAGACACCCTTCTTGCCCTTCAAGACAAGCTGGCTGGGGAGTTAAGACAGACCTCCAGCAACCACAGAGGTAAGTCATTTACCAGAAGTAAGCCGAAGAGACAAGGATTCCTGAGAGGAAATGACTGAGCTGCATCTTAAAAAGACCTGGGCAGATCCAGAAAAATGTGAAGGCTAATAATAGTACTGGCTGGCTTTTCTATAGTGTTCTATGGTTTACAAGCATTTGCTCAAAGCTTACAAGCCCAGTTGTTCTCCATGTGCACAGAACGTCTGGCCTAGGACCAGCCTAGGATAATGCCCTAACCTGCTCAGTGGGGAAAGGACCCATACCTATACCCTCCCCTTATGTGCAATGGATCAAAGACCTTTAAAGCTGAAGGGACCTTTGAGGTTACTAAGCCTAACTTCCTCAGTTTACAGAGGAGGAAAATGAGGCTGTCACAAACTCACACAGTTAGTAAGACCCAAGTTTCCAAGGCAGGTCTCTTGGCTCCAGATACCTGGGATTCAAGGGACCAATCAGAAATACTGACTAGTCACACAGGGGCCAGAAGCCCCTGCCTCTGAGCAGTCAGGACACGTCCCTCTTCCCTGTCACCAAAGCACTACCTCTGTCGTCTGAAGAGGGGTTGTCAATGATGACAACATCGTCGTCGATGAGGGACTCCGGGGAAGAGTTGAAGTCGCTATCAAGTCCGAGGTCAGAGTCTGTGCTGCTGTCATCACTGATCTTGATGACCCCTGGGAAGTCGCACGCCATCTTGGAGAGCTTGGTGGGCCGGCCTTTGGGCTTCCCTGTAGAAGGAGCATTGAGTGACGGGCTCACTAGGTGGAGGGTGGGCACTCTGGCCAGCAGGCAGGGCAGGTGCAGATGCGGACAGAGAAGTCCAGAAAGCGAAGGGTTCCCCAAATAAAAAAAATGGTCAGAGAGACCAAAGCAGTGATGGGTTCCCTCCAAAAAGAGGAACAGGAAAGAGAGAGAAAGGAAGATCTGCTCATTTGATTCTGCTACATGTGGGGTGGCCATGGCCCTCCCTGTGCCTGTCCTTGGCTCTCTCTGTGGCCCAGTGACACAGGAGGAGTGACTGCAGGCCTATTCTGGTCCCTCTGCCTCCCTGAGAGCATCTTCCCAGAGAAAGCATCCCTGGTGACAGGTGCCCCGGTTAACTTGTGATCCAGGGGATCATAGATGGAAGGCATGCTGCTTAAATATCTGTGTCAGTTTCTGGGGGAAAGTAGGCTGTTTGGGAATGTACAGTTAGGAGGCCAAACTCCCAGCCACTTCTTGATGGCTTCTGATCCCTTCCCTTGCGTATAGATAGGATCTATAGAGTTAAGGTCCAGTGGGCAGGAAATGAGCTGAAATAACACAGGTTGGGACAAGAAACCAGAATCTTACCTTGCACAGAAGCCAGGGTAAGGGGCAGGAGGGGTAGTGATAAAATAAATGGGATTGACCCCTGCTTCCTCCTGCCCCTGGCAAACAGACCAAGAACAGTCATATCTCAACTGTGGGCAGCTACTCTGAAACTGCATCCCCCTCCCCCAGGGACTCCAGCAGGGCTCCCAGACCTCTTATTTCTGGGTTCTACTTTGGGAATTCTTATCAGAACCAGGTTAGGAGCCAGGAAGGAAAATCTATTCCATTACTTGGCCCTAAGGCCTGAATGGAAGGTGCCAGTCTGACCCTCCAAAGGCGGCTCCTAGGGACCTCTAGCTATTTCCTAAAAGAGTGAACCCAGAGCTGTTGAGCAGTGAGAGCCTCTTGGGACTGTGTAAGGAGTCCTGGGGGAACAACTTTGTAAGGGAGGACATATATTTGGATGTGCAGGTTCTGGAGAGTTTGACTCACCAACAGGGCCTGTCCTCTCCTAACAAAGCAGTCACATAAGCTTAGGGTTCCTGATATTTATATTAGGAGGGTCAAGTTGAGTCCTGGAGAAGGGATGGCCAGGCCAGGGCATTGACAGTTGTCTGCCCAGGCAGGAGGAAGAAAGGGTGGAAGGAATTCTAGTCCCTCCCTCCTCTGATGGGGGCTCTCACAAGCTAGGCTCTAGCCTAGAGCCTGGCTCAGGCAGGTCCAGCCCCCTTAGGCATAGAGGGAAGGGGAAGGGGAGAGGAGGGAATGGGAGGTTGAAGGTGGAGAGACAGGTGCTTGGGCACAGAACAAAAAAGGCTTCTCTGGCAGGCGAGGGAAGGAAAGGGAAGCAGGAGGGGAAGGGGGAATCAGAAGGCAGGTAGACTCCATATCTTGGGTGAGCGCCGGAGGATGGTTTCACAAAGGAAAGTTGGCCAAAATCAAGAGGAGAAAGCAGCAGAAGCATGACAAGGGGGGGGAGCAGGGGTGAAGGGGAGGGGATGAGTCAAGAAAGGCAGAGGTGGTTGGGAGACAGCAAACAAGCCACAGTCGCTGGGCAGGAGGTCAGCGTTTGCTGGGGAACAGGGTCTTACGTTTTCTTTTAATGCCAGTTCCTTTGTCTCTCTTTCTTTTGGTTGAAGGAAAGTGCTTCTGAATTAGTGATAGAAAGACGCCTCTGAAAGAAGATGCACAGTTTATTCTCGCTGGCGGCAGCAGGGACGTCTTATTAGAAGGCAGAGACAAGCTCATCGCACCACTGCTCAGTGTGAAGGGGTGGAGTTCTGCCTCTGCAGCTCACATGCTGCCCTTTAGTGAGTCCAGACAATTGGGTGTTAGCACGCACTGCAGGACAGGGAAGTGAGCAGCTCTCTCTGCCTGGGGGCGTGGGGCAGGTGAGGGGCACATCTGTAATAGCAAAGCCCAGCCCCCAGAAGAGGGCTCGGGGCCTGCCCACCTACAGGCCAGCTGAGGGGCAACAGCTGGGGGCTTGTTCTCTGGAAGAGGGAACAGTAACTAGAGTGGGTCTGGGGCCGCTGCAGAGAGTGGCTAGTCAGGAGCCCAAGAGTCTGAGTGAGACAGAGCCCTGCTGAGAAGCAGGAGAAAGACATCAGGCTCCCCTAGCAGAGACTGTGGTGATGTCATTAGAACACAGAGAACTCCAGAGCAAATGAGATTTAAGGCGAGTGCTTGTGAGGGGCTCCATGCTTGGCAGAACACACCAGAGACCCACACGCAGACACACACACAATGGGCAGGGGTGTCTAATGAATGATAATGAGAAATATTAGTGATCACAGCTCACATTCTCAATGATCATATGCTAATTCATAAGGTGCTTTCCTCGTAACAACTTGGGAAGTTTTATAGATGTGGAAACTGAGGCTTGTCTATGGCTCCAGAGTGGGACTTGAACCTGAGGCTTTTGATGCTAAGTCTAGAATTCTCTCCACTACCTTTCACAAGCAGAAGAGAGTCCCAGGGGGTGGTTGTGGGTGAGGAGTTCCTGCTGTGTCTGTCTTTTGTGACTTCTCCTCAGGTGGTTTAGTTCTCCACTGGTCTCATGGGAGATATGCTAGAAGTGAAAGGTCTGTGCCCATCAAAGGGCAGACTCGGTGCTCTGATTTCAGGTATAGGACTGCTTGCTTTCAAAGTAACAAAGGAAGGAGGACAAAACATGGGCAGGGGCGTGGAATGGGGCACAGATGGGAACTTAGGAAGGTGGAAAGGAGACAGGGCGTTAGGGCAAACAAAAGAGCAAACCCTTCAATGTGGGATGTCTGGAGCGAAAGCCCCGGTGGGGAGATGAGAAGGCACAGGAGGACTGGGGAAAGGCAGCAGCTGAGACTTCGGCTGGGATTTTCTGCTGAGACAGGGTGGGGAGGGAGGGCTGGGAGGAAGTAGCTTTAGAGCCTCTAAGATCATTAGTGCTAGGATGGAACCAGGGAGCTAACTCTCAGAGGAAAGAGTTAAACATTTCAAGAAGCAACTGAAGCATTTTTGGCTTAAAAATGTAGGGAGACATCTCCTTTGCCTGATTCTGGGCAAGGAAGCATAGCTCTCCCTCAATGTCTACACGATGACCTGGTCACTGACCAGCGAGGTCCTGCCCCCTCCTGGCCTTGGTGTGGGCTGCCCCAAGCCTGATGTAGGGGCCTGGGAAATTTGGATCAGGGTGAGAGCCACTCCTGCCAGAAAGGCCCCTGCACTTTCACATGATATGCAGCCTGGGCCGGGCTCTCTTGGAACAAATTACTACCCACCTCCCTCCTTGAATCCACACACATTCACCCTTCTCTATGCTCTGAGCTCAGAGAGTCTGCAATGGAAACTTGGAGCAAAACTGCAATGCTGCAGCCTGGTCTGCATTCGGTGAAAAATCTGCCTGGCAGAAGGAGAGGTGGAGAACGGGCCGGCACCAGCATATGGTAAGACAAGTCAACTAGACTCAGACAGCCTCAGAAACAGGGTGCTGTGCTGTGGGAGTAGGGAGGGGAGGGAGAAGGGACTGGGAGCAATGGGATTCTGGCCTAACAAAACAGACGGACTTCACACCAAGTGGCAGCAGCTGGGAGATGCTGGCAGGGAGGGAGGCTCACCTAGAACTATGGACCACAGAATGGCAGAGCTGAGAGGAGGGAGGAGGAAGAGAAGTGGGAGAAACATGGAGCCAGGAGACCTGGGCTCCTCTGACTCAGCCACCCCCTTGCTGTGTGACCTTGGGTAAGGCATGGCTCCTCCTCTGTGGGCCCTGGTGCCCTCTCGAGGAAACCAGGCAGGACAGGGATTTGATTTCTAGCAGGGTAGTTACCAAGCAGGAGGGTGGTAGGCACTGCCAATATCAGAATGAGGGCACCATTCCTATTTAAAACGAAGGGCTAAGAAATGGGATAATTTCTAAGATCTATTCCAACTCCTGCCATTCTGCAGAATTCTAAGATTCTTCAGTTCAACCCCTCCATTTGGCAGGCAGGAACACTAAGAGCTAGCTGAGAGGTGACTTGCTCAGGGTCCCAGTGAGGCAGAAGCAGAGCAGGCCCGAGCGGCCATTCATAGTGTTGCTAGACTTCTCCACTCCGTGCCTTTATCTCTCAAGTGAGGGGCAGCATGGTGCAGTGGCAAATCCTTGTGTATGGAATCAGAGACCTGGATGTGAAAACTGGCACAAAACCTCGGCTGTATGATCCTGGACGACTCCTTTTTTCCTCTCTGGGCCTCAGTTTCCTCATCTGTAAAATGAGGGGCTGGATTCAAGCACTCAAGTCCCTCCTAGTTCTAAACTGTGATCTATATGTAGTGTTAGGCTGTAAGCTCCCTGTATCTCCAGCTCTTAGCCTAGTGCCTGGCACACAGAAGGTGTTTGGTAAATGTTTAAGTAATTTATTGACTTAACCACTTGAATTAGTGGCAGCAGATGAAAATTCTTATCCAGTCCTGTTGGTCACCACTCCTCCAATCCTCAACGTCCCACTCAGCCCTGAGGCCACAAGGCTCTGGGAGCCTCTTGGCTTTGGGAAAAGGGATTCTGGTTGCAATGGGTACACTGGTGAAGTCACATGCAGCTCCCAGATGGAGGCTGGGGGAGGGGGACACACTGAGACACGCCATTTACAGATATTTCTGGTGGCCAGGGAATCTTTCTATCTGATCCGTTCCACACAGGCTCCCCTGAGATGACAGCCTGCTTTCCAGCCAAAGAGCAAGAATCCATGGCCGCTTTGATACTGGGGGTGTAACCTGGAAGGCCATACCCATGTGTGTGGAGGAAGACCCACCCAGCCCCTTGACTTGAGGTCAGCTTAGTTACCAACATTCACCGGGGTGGTTAAAACCCGAACATGGCTCCCAAATAGCATGAATTTAACTCAGTGATTAGCTCCCATGTTGTACATTAATGTGCATTCTGTGTCTATCAGAGGCATAAGCCTCAGAGAACAGCAGCTCCCCAAGCCTGGGGACTGTCAAGGAAATGCTCTGGCTCCCGCTCCCGCCCCCCTTGCTTATGCAGTTCTCCCCAGTCTGGGGGAACTGTCTCCTGAGCTCCTGCCTTCTCCTCCTCCTCCCTCTTCAGTGCCCAAGAGCTCCTACTCACTCTGCGGCAGAGACAAAGCAGTTCAAGTGCCCATCGTTTTCATCCAGGACCTCCCGGGTGCGAGCTTCTCCTGTAGACTGGAGCCCGATGACTACACACTGTGTGGGGAGGGAAGGGAGTGTGTGAGCTAGTTGGTACGGAACGTCAGGGCATTCCTGGCCAGGCTGTACTGGGACTGGAGGCCCCTACAGAACTGCTAACAAGCCGTCATCCAAGCTCTGTGTAGAGACGGCCGCTTCAGTGTTCACACTGAATATAATGATAACATGATGACAACTAACAATGTATGGTCCTTGGGTTTACCCAGCACTCTCCTCTTAATGAACTTCAGAGAAGTGAGAGAACTATCATGCTCATTTTACAGGCGAGGAAGCTGAGGTCAACACAGGCTACAGTGACTGAGCCAGTGTTCACAGGCAGCAGAGTGGAGGAACTCAGGGGCACCAAGGCCTCCTCCTGACCCCAAGCCTGCACAGAGGGCAGGTCTCCTAACACAGAGACACTGAGGCCCTCCTGCTGCCTCTCATTTATACGGTGAGATGATGCCGAGGCATCCAACAGCTCTGCAGCCTCTAGCACAGGACATCTAAGCAGATGGGGTACTCGCTCCTTCCTTCCTCACCATGGTTGACAAGCCCCTGAGACTGGCGGGCCACCCTGGCAGGGCACAGGCTTGGGGTGGGGTATCCTACACCAGGGTGGAAATACTCAATAGAGCTAAGAAGTTTGGTCATCAGAAGAGGTTATTCCCCAATTACAGGCTTATGAGGAAACCCACTAAAGATCTAAGGGCTCTTGCGTATATGTAATTTTCTCCTTATTTACTCAGTAAAACTGCTTTTAATGCCCCTCAGAGTCTCTCAGACTCTGAAGGGAAGGAGGGTTTTTCACCCTTTGCTCAGGCCAGGAGCCTAGATGCCCCAGAGTGGAATGGGAAGCAGGAGAGCGTGAGCTGGCTGGACCAATGGAGATGGACTCACGCCTATTCTAGAGGATGCAGACCTCCCAGAGGTTTGTCCCGGGGCTCAGGTGGGTGCCACCTCCACCTCTCCAGGGCTATTTCTTTAAAAAGGCCTCTCCGTACCAGGGTGTGAGGGGACAGAATGCAATATTTATAGACAGAAAACCTGGGTGCGAACTCCTGAACTTTGCTATTTATCACTTATGAGATCATGGGGATTTTCTACCTGTTTGGGCCTGTTTTCCTATCAATGAAAAAAATCAAGGTAGGTTAGCCTGGGAGATGTCTATGGTTCCTTTCAGTTCTAACCTCAGGGATCTGTGACCATACCTTGCCCTTTGCCAGCTCCTCTGTTGCAAGCTCGACCAAGCGACGGACTTTGGCGGCGATGCAGAGATATTTGAAGAAGCGCTGATGGGCGGACCAGAACTGACCCCAGAGGGACTTGCGTGACTCCAGGCCAATCCACTCTGCTGCCCGCTGGAACACCACTAATGCCTCTGCCCACTGCAATGGCAGAGACGGAAGGTGATTTAAGCAGGAATTTCTGAGTGGCTCCTCACTGCTACCAAACAAAGCCTCAGTCCCTTACTCTGCCACTCAGGGCATGCTACAATTTGGCACCGACTTGTTTTGGCGGCCTGTCTTATTGTCACTTCATTTACTCCCAGCACAATTAGACAACTAGTTGTTTGCTCACCTCCTCTGTGCTTCTGGACATGCTGCCTCTTCCTTTCCCCCCTCCATATCTGGAATTGTTTTTCCAGTTCCACCCCCCCTCCCTGATCTGATGAACTCAATTCAACAGACATTTGGTAAGCACCTACCTAAAAAACCTAGCGGGAGGAACTGCAGGCTAGGAAGAACGACTGAAAAATTAAGGCAGAGGAACTATCTTTGAATTCCAGCTTCTGGAACCTTCCAGGTCCTTCCCTGATCACCTGATCTTTCCTTCTGTCCACCTCCCTTTTTGGATTTCTCCTTTATACTTAATAACACAGGCTTCTGTGAAAGTCTGTGAGCTCCGTCAAGTGCAGGAACCAGGTCTGACACTAACCTTTCCGCCCCTAGCACATGGGCCCTGAATAAACAGGATCTAAATGTTTTTAACTGCTGCAGAGAAATATATCCCAGAAGGTCAGGGCAACCCAGTGGGTAAGGTGGTAGGACTCTGGGCCACCCAAATAAACAGGGAAAATCAGATTTCATTAGAGGATTGAACAGCAAATAAAGCAACCAGCAGAAGATTAAGGGAAGGGTTTCCCTTTTGTGCCAAGGTGAGGAAAGCAGGGTGAAGTCTGGGTGCACCAAGGAGGGATGCAGAAGAAGAAAGGCTAGCAAGGCTACTGCTTCAGAGGAAATCAGTATCAGTCGTTTTTTGGGAATAAGGAAAACTTTCTGGAGATGGCTTGGGGTTTGGAGATATTAAGAGACTTGCTACTTAAATGCCTTCTATCTCCACGATATTCATTCACTTGTGTCCAAACTAATTTTAAGTCAGAGAAATACATATATTCTTCTTTTTCTTTTCTGGAAGGGGAAGGCAAGACAATTAGAGTTAAGTGACTTGCTCAAGGTCACACAGCTAGTAAGTGTTAAGTGTCTGAGGCTGGATTTGAACTCAGGTCCTCCTGACTCCAGGGCCTGTGCTCTATTCACTGCACCACGTAGCTGCCCCTCTTCTTTTTCATAGAAAAAAAAAATCCCAACAATTCAGATGCCACAAAGAATTTTCACTCTCCATGCAACTCAAAGAGGGTCTGTCTGTTGGGTGCTGAATTTCTTAGCTGTCTGAAGGTTAAAAATGTTTTGGTGTGAGAGCAGACAAGTCACACACACAGACACAGACACAGACACAGACACACACGCCTACCCTGACCAACTTCTTTTCTAGTCATGAGCTTCTCAGTGAGGGCAAGACAGAAGCTTTCTCCACACGCTGTTCCCATTTAACTAGGCCCGTTCTCATTACCTAGGTCAATGTGGCCGAAGCAATCCCTGTATTAGTAAAACTGGGAAAGGAAACACTTCTTGGCTACCTCACACAATGAACCTGCGGATGCTGCAGCATGGTGCTGGATAGTGGACGTGGGGTAAGAAGGCAGCTTTCAAACTCTCCTTCTGCCTCTTACAACATTACAACCTTAAGCAAGTCAGTGCAACTCTGTGGGCCTCAAGGTGCTTATCGACAAATAAAGGGGTTAGTCTAGTTGGCCTTCCTGGCTCTGACCATGTCAGCTATGTGGAAGGTGGACTCTACCTGCACTGGGTAATCGTGGGCAAGTCCCAGGTTCTCAGTCTGTAAAAAGCAGATAATTCCCCAATGGATATAGCACCTTATAAATCTGTGAAGGCCTAAGGGAACAGGAGTGACTGTTATCTCAGCCTCTGACACCTCATCATGGCGGAGGAGACTCTGAGCAAGGCCAAACGAGTACAGAAGCTTCCGGAACGCCCTTGCAGATTGGAAAGGTTTCCAGGACCTTGGAGCTGGTAACAAAGGGAGTGGTTGTCTCCTGAGGACCAGCATTTCCAGAGGTGGTCACCAGGAAGGCTGCAGACCATGAAGTTTCCAGTTACGGCTCCTATAGCCTGCCTCACTCAGTTAGGCCTGGAGAGGCTGCAATCTACGCTGGCAGAGGGAACGGATATTCCTAATAACACTGTGGAACCTGACAAGACAATTGTTCTCTTAGTAGCTGGCTAGCTCCATGCTCTACTCTTTGGAACCCCAAGTGCTTGTCATAATAGAGTGGCCCTAGTCTAAAAAACCTGGGTTGTTCCTATTTAGCTATGGAATGAATATTTTGAAATGACTCTCTAATTAGAATTTGCTTCAACTAATCCTAAAATAAGTTTGCATACCCTGAGCAAGAACCCACTGACAACAGAAAGTGTGAGCCCAAGGGGGTCTGCACAGCCTCTCACAGCAGCCACTGTCCAGCCATCTGCCAAAGTGCATGGCCAGTGCTGGGCTGCTTCTGGGCCATCTCTTCACTACCAGCAGAGGCCACAGGGGGACATTCAGAGAGGGGCCCCCGCCGAGGCTCACCAGCTGGGCTGCTCTGTTGTAGACACACTCATATGACGGGTCGAGAGGGATCTCTTCTATCCTGAAGGTGACTCCGGAGAAGCTGAGCTGCCGGGCAATGTACATGCCACTCACTTTCATGTCCATCGCCACGATTTCCATGGCACCAACACCCCTGACAAGGCAGAGGGGGAAGAGAGTTGTAATCACTTCTAAAGTCTGGGGCCTGTCTCAAGAGAACAGCCCTAGGAAAGCTTGCTGCTTTTGGTTAATGGCTGGGCACCCTTGCATCCCTACTGCTAATGGATACCACAGGGCACTAGCTTCTCCTCTTTGGGAACTCTCAAATCATGACTCCATGTTCCTGTGTTCTAAAGTGAGCATGCAGGTCCAATGCTCTAAGTACTAAGACTCCTCCTGCCCAGCCTCTGATGGTACAGCCTAAGGGCCCTTTAAAGGTCAGACTTCCCACACTGTGACTGAGAACGTTAACCAGGTAACTGAGATGGTTTTCGCAGTACTGACACAAATGGCTAAACCAAGACCTGCAGGTTTTCCTGATCCTCCATTAGCAGCACAATAGAGAAACCCCATGCCTAAGAGGGTTAATTCTTTTCATCTTCTCCAGTAAAAATGAATGCTATGCTCCTGGTAGTAGGGAAAATGAAGTGGAGGCCACATGCTTCTTACCGCTTTTCAATGGCATGGAGGAACTCTTCAAAGGATCTGAAGGGGGTTCCTTTTCCCCAGATCCCCAGGCGGCTCATGTAAATCATATTTTTTGGCTCAGAGGCACCTATGGAGTCAGAAAGCTTCTGTCAGTGAACAGCCTTTCCATACATCCCAGCAAGAAGACTGGGGAGTAGACTAACAACTTTAGATGGGCCAGGGACTTGGGCAAAATTTCTGGGATCCTGACGACCTCACAAAAACAACCCCGAAGCACTTTTCAAACATCAAGTGATAATAAGAGAGTGAGAAAAAAGGGAGAAGTTTTCAGTACAACTGTTGATTTAAGAAGACAGATGTCCAAAAGGCTACAGCCATTTTTCTTGTATGGACATTTCTGGGGGGCAAAATCTCCCTTTCAGGGAGTACAGGCTGTGTGAAAGACTCCAGAGTATCACCAAGTGAGGGTAGGAATCTTACACGGGCAAAACAGATGGCAAAGACAGGCACCTAGACAAAGAGGGGCTTGGGAAGAAGTTGTTTCTGATTCAACCATAAGGGACAACCTCCCAGTGACTAGTGCTGTCCAATGGACTTTTCTGAAATGGAAGGCATTCCCAAACAGAGTCTAGTAGAACCTGGGTAACTTTTTGCTACCAATGAGAGGTTCATGGATGGCTTCAGAGATTCTTATTGAAGTCTTAATTGCTACTGGGTCACCTGGGCAAGTTATCTCACCTTCCCAGGACTCAATTTCCTCAACTGTGTCAAGGATGGGCTGAGTTTGATTATCTGGGCTCCCTTTCAGCTCTAATGACCATTATATTAACTACTTAGGGCCATCATCAATGGGAATGCAGAAACAGCCTTCTTGGCTCACTTGCACATTTTCATCACCAGGGGGCACTGGTGCCTGGCTCTTTCTGGCAATCAATTGCAAATGAAATTCTACAATTCTCACTGCTGTGCTGACATGACATTTTATCCATCTGAGAATTCATTTGTTGTAGAGGTGAAACTCACAGTAGAAAAAAAATTGCAAAAAAAAAAAAAACCCTGCAAACACGTGAGTGGCATTCAATGATCTCCCTGCTTCTGCTCTTACTTGTCACAGCCACATGTGGCCCAAGAGAAGACACCTGGGTCAACAGATCTAGACTCAAGTGCCTGCTCAAAGACAGCCTGCTCCTTGTGTGGCCTTGGGCAAACTGCTTCCCAGTCCCTCTGCCTCAGTCTCCCATCTGCACAATGAGGCTGGACTACATCAGGGATCCTTAGCCTTTCTTCGTTTCATGGACCCCCTTCACAATCTGGTGCATAATTGAAGGAAGTACTAAATTTCAGTTTGAGGTCAGGGAAAATAAAGATAAATTTTTATTTTCCCATATAAGTTCATGAACCTTCTGAAACCTGTCAAAAAAACCCCACACTAGATCATCACTACTATAACTTTTAGTGGTGAGATTTGGGGTTCAGATGGGGTCCAAGGAAATAGTTCTGCTGAAAAAGAAATTAGCTCCATCAGAAACAAGCCAGTTTCCTCAGCTGGAAAAGGAGGCTCCCAAATGCTCCACCTCCCTTCTTGGGGCTCCTATGAGGATACAATGAGACAATGTATAGGAGAAGCTTTAGAAATCATCAAGACCATGAAAGGTCAATGGTATCATCCATGCCATCACATCTCAGCTTTACCAAGATGGCCCAAGCTTCAGGCACAGTTATCTCATGCTGATGAGGCTTATGCTATGGACGTGGTGAGGGATTCCTTGTAGGACTTCAGCACCATTTTCACGAGGTGTAGAGATCTCTACCACACTGGTTGATAGGTGAGGGCTTCTTTTTGTCTCTGTGTTGGTGGAGAGACTAGCCATGTTCATGAAAATCAAGGTAGACTATGAGAGTGGCAAGTGATCTGATGGATAAATTAGTTCAGACGAGGAGACAAAGGCCCAGAAAGGGCAATGACTTAACCCAGGATCACAGAGCAAGGAAGCAGAAGAGCCAGGACTCACCCCCAGTGTTTACTACCCCCATTCCAGTGCTCTTGGAATTGAACTGTATTGACTGAATACTAGAGATACTAGTGTGGCATTCAGTATCACTAATGCTTCTATTCCTTTTCCCCATAAACTAAGAAAATAGCCAAGCTGTCGTCCCCCCCAGGCCAAAAGTGTCAGGTGCCCACCTCCAGGCCCTGGTCTGGCTGTCCTTACCTGTGGCACTGGCATAGACAACCCTGGCAAGGGGCATCTTGTTCTGAAGGTCCAATACTGCTTTGCCCATTTTGGTAGAGCTGGCATTTTTGGCTTTGTGGCATTCGTCGAAAATTATCTGGTGGAGCTGAGTCAAGGAGGCTATCTATGGGCAAAAGTTGAAAGTCTTTCATTTATCCAAATGTTAAGCACTGAGGAGCCATGAGGCCTGTGCTTTGAGCTGGAAGAGAAGCAAAGCTGACTGCACCATCCCTCCTGGCCTGCAAGGAGCTGAAGTCTAGGAAGTGGGAGCAAAGACATGAAAAGAAGGGAAAATACAGGAAGGAGTCATAGCCCTGGATGGAGGGGTACAGAAGTTTCTTGTTTTGGCTTTTCAGCTATCATTTGTGGTCTGTCCTTTCCAGTCCTAGGATGATTCTCCTCTGCAGAGAAAACAAGTCAAGTTCAAAGAGTTGGGCAGCTGTTTTTTCTTGTCTATTCTCATAATCCTATCTAATTCTCCCTTTCCCTGAATAATGCTAAAAAATAAAAACCAATCCAAACCAGAACAGCACCCCCTAGGCCTTGGGTTCCATTAGCAGCCCAAGTTCGCCCTGATCATTCTTATCTCATCTTGAATGTTCTTCCTGGCCCTAGCCCTGGCTTCTAAATTTTCACATCTTCCTATGAGACTTGCCTTCCCCTTCTGCCCAGGAGCAGTCATGTCACTCCTGCTCAAAATCTAGTAATGGCTTCCTCTGACTGATCTTTCTAGCTGTCTATAACTGCTCCCCAGAAATGGTCTCCAGTTTTCCTACCTTCACACCTTTGCTTAACCTGCTCCTTGTGCCTGGTCCACCTGTTAAATCCTATTTATACTTTAAAACCCAACTCATATGCCATCTCCTGCCTCCTCTGTAAGCCCCTCAATCTGTACTCCCTTTGTCATGAGACCTTGCTATATAGCATTTTTCTTACACAAATTTTATGTACTTATATATTACTGAGTATTATATTTATTTATGTATCTATATATTCCTCAGCTAGCCTCTGATGGATGGGGAGAGTGCTGTCCCTAAATATCCCATCCCTGCTCATGCTGAGCAAATGCCCTACTAAAATCAAATTAGGTGGAAACGGATGGTTGAACTAAATGGTACAGGACATGGAATGCTGGGAGAAACACTTCACCTGAGACAATGGGGACTCACTGAAGGTGCTGGAACGCCAAGTGGAGTGATCTGATCAGGGCTGGGAGGCAGAAAACTTAATTTGGCACAGCATGCAGGGTGGACCCGAGAGGGGAGAAGACAGGAGTAGGAAGGTGACAGCAATGAGAATGAGAATAAGGTGACATAAATGAAAAATGGAATGAACAGAACTTGATTTCCACATGGACCCATAAGGAAGAGGGAGGAGTCCTACAGATGACTGTGAGGTTACAGACATGGTGGGCTGAGAGAAAAACCTCAAACTATAAAGTCTTTTGGCTTCAAGGAATTTGACCACTGACCACTAGACTCCACACAAATGCACCTGGAGAGGAAATGTGGTGTGCGAGAGAAGTCATGTCTCAATTACAGAAAACCATGATGGTACTTTCTGCTGCAGATGGGAAGCTGAGATAGGAGGGGGAGCTTTGGGCTCTGGCTGAGCTTACTGCTGTCAGACTAATGAATCACCCCATAAAAGGCTATTTATAGCAGGTGCCTCCTCCATGGAGCTGCTATACCAAGCAGTCACATGCAGGTGATCATCCAGGAAGCAGACTCATAGGTGAGCGATGGGAGAGCCTCCCTGCAGATTGTTTTTCCCAACTTCATTTGGCCTTTGCCAAGAGGGTGCTAGGTGGCCCTCTCAAGGCGGAAGGTCTTTTCCCAAAGCATTTCCATAGAGGACGTGAGTCCTCTTATGAAAAGTAAGCCAGGTCGTTGGTGGAGTTGTGAACTGAACCAACGATTTTGGAGAGCAATTTGAAACTATGGCCAAAGGGGTATAAAACCACATAACCTTTGATCTAGAAATACCACTTCCAAGTCTGTATCCCAATGAGATCATAAAAAAGGGAAAAGGACCCACATGCATAAAAATATTTATAGCAGCTCTTTTTGTGGTAGCAAAGAACTGGAAATTCAGGGGATGCCCATCAATTGGGGATGGCTAAACAAGTTGTGCTATATGAATGTAATGGAATACTATTGAGCTATAAGAAATGAGGAGCAGGCAGACTTCAGGAAAAACCTGGAAAGGCTTACATGAGCTGATGCTGAGTGAAGTGAGCAGAACCAGGAGAACATGGTACACAGTAATAGCAACACTGTGTGATGATCAACTAAGACAGACTCAGCTCTTCCCAGCAATATAATGATCTAAGACAATTCCAAAAGACTCATGATAGAAAATGCCGTCCACATCCAGAGGAAGAACTATGGAGTCTGAATGCAGACAGAAGCAGACTATTTTCACTTTTTCCCCCCCTTTCTCATGGTTTTTCCCTTTTGTTCTGATTCTTCTTTCATAGTATGACTAATGTGGAAATATGTGTAACATGATTACACATGTATAACCTATAATGGATTACTTGCTATCTTGGGAAGGGCAGAGGTAGAATAATTTGGAACTCAAAACCTTATAAAAATGAATGGCGACAACTATTTTACATGTAATTAGGAAAAATAAAATACTATTAAGTGGAGGACCGGAAGGGGAACAGAAGGGGAAAGGGAAGGGGAGGGGAGAGGAGGGGAGGGGAGGGAAGGGAGCCAGACATATAACCTTCAAAGTCATATAAATAGGAGATAGGAGTCAGAATGCAAACCCAGGTCCTCAGACTCCAACTCCAATTCTCCTTCTGATATACCACAGTGTCTACTTGTTCACTACAAATGAGTGAATAAAACTTAACATTTCCTCAGCAAAAGAAGATAGAGATTAGCAGGAGACCAGACAACTTTCTACATATTCTGCATAGTCTATTCTCTTTTTTTATAAAAAATGAGAAGAATGACAAGGAGGGTAGAGAAGCCCAGGAGACCTGGCCATTGTGGGCCTTTGGAATGTACTTCTGACCAGCTATTTCATGACTCAGCACCTCCCCCTTTTTTCTCTCCCCTCCCAGCTTAGGGGCACCCGCCCTTCCATTTCCTGGAATGCTCCTTTCCTGCGCTTGCATTCCTCATCTGGTCCAGATAAGATAACCCCCTTTCTGCCTCCAAAAGCACAGTGTTTGCAATACCCAGACCATCCCACATATGCTTTGTGCCCTGACTGATCTGTATGCAACATGAATGTAAGAAGATGGTCCCAACCTGATGGAGCCCACTGGTGAACTTTTGAATGCTTACTCCTTGACTGAAATGTTATGTTTTCCTCTAGTAATGGGAAAGGCTAACAGCTTCAGGACTATAACTTCTGCTGACTCATGATACTAGAAACTATATTAAACCCCACATACTCAACTAGCCTACCAGGTCACCTCCCCTTGGACAGAAGACTTCTGATCTGGATCAAGGCCAGAGAAGAATCAATGGAAGGACTCTAGACTGAGCTATAGAATACTGCTTGGGGCCACGCTGCCTCAGAACTGTAACGGAGAGCAATAAACACCATCTACCAACTACCCAATTAAGCCTCTGTCCTTTCCGGGAAGGCTAGCTCCAGCAAGAGGAAGTGACACATACCCAGTGTGTTAGGGAATCTAGGGGTCAGGAGAAATGCACTTCCCTGTCGAGTCTTGCTGCCAAGAAATAGCCTTGACCAACCAAGGGGTTAGTACAGATTCCTTCTTTGGCTCAAAGCCTTTCAAAACTAGAGCAAAAGTCCAATGGGACAAACATTACTGACCCTGTCAGAATGGGAGAGGGAATCTGTTAAAACAGCAGCTTTCAGAGAATGGCTCAGAGTCAATACCAGCTGAATCCAATCACCTGAATCCTTTACATCTTACATTCTGAGTAGTGATTATTCACTGACATAGAATGACAACCAGCCTATATACCAGCCTCAGCTGTCAAGTCAAGATTCAGGGTGATGCCTGCCCTCCTGCACTGAAGTCCTCCTCAAGTGCCTCTGGAGGACACAAAATTGACTCTGTCCTATCCAAAGCTGGGCTGGTCGAGGACATCCTTAGCAAATACTCTTAAGCCTGAAAAGTCTCTGTGTCAATCATCCAGGGAGCATCTAAATACATGAGGACAAGCTCAATCATGGAGGCAGGCCCTTATACAGAGAACAGTTTGGGAGGTTTTTGCTTCAGATACTCCTGAGGACTATCTAATAAGGGATGGAGGGGTCCTTGAGGTAGTAACACTGACTAGATGAGACTAAGGACCTGAAGAGGATTTGAGAGCTTTTACAGAACTCTTCACTACCGGTGCTGACATACAGAGGGAATGTTTCTGCCCTACGACATCCTTCCCACAAGTGGGACCTGTCTCCCTCTTCCTCTCCCCTACCAAACGATCTCTTTCCTTGGACCTGAAGGTACTGTAATTCCTCTTATTCTAATTAGCACTGATCTGTACATTCCCCCCTAAAAGACCATGAGGGTCTTCAGAACCAGACCTATGCCTCATTCACCAAACTATCTCCCTTTGCAGAAAGCAGGGCCCTGGACAAAGTGAATGCTTAACCAATCAATATTAATTCTACCTCAGCCTAATATTAATTAGCCCTCAGAGTCGGCCATGAGGCCTTCCTTCTATCTCTCACAAACATCCTACCTATGAAAACACTGTGTGCTAAGAGGGGCCATGTGAACAAAGGAATGGTTGACAGAGCTGACGATATTCATGGGACAGTCAACTGGCCCCCATTTCCTCTAATCTACTATATTCCTCAACCAGAGAAATTCAGGGCTCCCAAAGAGTTCCAGGTCAGGCCACCCACCCCATCCTCCTGTGGTGAGGCCTAAGCTCAGAGCAGTGGGAGAGTTCAGAGCCTTGCCCAGTCCTGGCTCTGACTCACACCCTGCTCCTGGGGGATCATGCCAAGGATACGACTCCGTCAAAGTTTTCTCCGCACCAGTCGAGAATCTGCCTGATCCTGGTCCGGTGTTGTCCCCCTGCCTGGCTCTCTCCGATCAAGGCAGAGTAGGTAGCAAACAGGACTCCTTCCGAGGTAGTTGTGTCGCCATACTTTATCTGAGGGGAGGAAGTAATGAGAGTGTGAAGAAGAATATCCATCTCACCAAATCTTCTGTCTATCCTGCCCAAGCTGCTGCCCTCGGGGGCCTCCGGAGGAGTCTGCCAGCAAGCTTGTCTTCCATAACATGAACCTCTAAGGCAAAAGAAATCAACCTGGAAGTTCATTTTCCCTTAGGAACATTTCATTAGGCAGCACAACTAGGATGGCTCCCATTGTCAGGTGAGGATAACAGAGGTTTAAAAAGGGAAATAACTCTCCCCAATTCATGCAGCTACTAAGTAATGGAGTGGGGAGGCAAACTTCTTGGTCTCTCCAGTGCTCTATGAACTCTGCCAGGTTCTCTGTTTAGTTAAAAGGGAAGGAGGGGAAGAAGGCAGGAAGGAAGGGAGGGAAGGAAGGAGGGAAGGAGGGAGGGAGGGAGGGAGGGAGGAAGGGAGGAAGGGAGGAAGGAAGGAGATGATTTTGGTGGGGAGTGGTAGAGAAAATCACATATTAACATTATGTTCTATTATATTTTTATTGTATTATACTGTATTTTAATTTATTTTGTTAAATAATTCCCAATTATATTTTAATCTTGTTCATGCCACACTTGGGAATGTTGCAGGCCATAGGAGCTGTGTGTCTGATACCTCTGCTCCTGAAAACACTAGACTTGCCCATTACAATGACATCTGTAAAATCCAGACAAGCCTAAGGCCCTGCATGTCACATCCAAATCCAGCCTCAGTTAGTTACTGACTGTGTGACCCAAAGCAAGCCTCTTAACCTCTCTCAGGCTCAGTCTCTTCATCTATAAAATGGGGATAACAGTAGCCCTTACTTTATATGACTGCTGTGAATCTCAAACAAGATCATACATGTAAATGTTTTGCAACCTTATGTTGCTATATATGTCAGCAGTAACAACAATAATAGTAATGAAAAATGACTGCAAGGCTTTAACTATTCCACCTCTGCATGGTCACTTCCATGTACTACTGACCCCAAAAGGTCCTTTAGAAAAGTCAGGGGGAGGCTAGGTGGTGCAGTGAAACCAGCCCTGGAGTCAGGAGGACCTGACTTCAAATCTGGCCTCAAGACACGTAACACAAAAACTAGCCGAGTGACCTTGGGCAAGTCACTTAACCCTAATTGTTCTCCAAAAAGAAAAGTCAGATGACTTGCGCAGGTCAGTGGCCCAATATTTTTTACTTTCATAAATATAATTCCTCTCTTACTGGGCTAATTTAAAAAAAAAATAGAAAAAACAATACAGGTGCTTTTCAATTTTTTTTTTAAAGAAATGAAATCCTATCACCTACAGGGCATGTCTCAATGAATTTCCACTATCCCAAGCAGTTCAACAAAAAGGTTGCATGTTGACAGATGAAATTCCCTGTTACCCGAAATGACCAAATATTTTGATAAGAGAACATGTGATTTCACCCACGTACACACAGACCCATGTGAACCCCCCACTGCCCTACTTGTTTCTCTCCTCCTCCTCCTGATCTGGGGTGAGCTTCTGGGGGATGTCAGAAGCAGACACCACAGGCTGTTCTTTAAGGCCCTACACCATTGCTCATATAAGGAACATGGGTACAGAAATCCAAATCGCTATGCTTCCCTGGGGTACGACACTCTTTTTTTCAAATGACCTCTATTCATCAAGGTTTGCTTTGGCTCATCTAAAAATAAACAGGCATTCCAGGAGTACGCGTTACAAGGAGTACAATTACAGGAGAGGATGTGGCCCAGAGTGTGCTGGCCCCAGCCCTACTTGGCATAGGAGAGGACACAGAGCAGTCTAGCACAAAGAGACAGACTGAATGGGAATCAAAAGGCCCAGCCCAATTAGTTGCTGGAGAAGAGCCCCTCCACAATGCACTCCACAAACCCATTCAGGAGAGAGGCCACTTCCGGGAGGTGTGGATGGGACAGCGGCAAAAGCAGTGCATCTGCTGTCAAAGGCTCACTACACTTACTATGCAAGTAACCCTGACAAGCCACAAGTAACTCCTCGCGGTCTCAGTCGTCTCATCTGTAAGGAGGGGGTTGGACTCCAAAAGCAAATTCCCAAGACCCCTTCCAGCTCTACATCTGTTATCTAGTGATTCTCTGAATGCCTTAGGCTGCCCATTCCTCTTGTGGATTGTGCTAACTGCTATGAAGATTTTCCTTAGATCAAGTCTACACCTGCCTCTTCATAACTCCCACCCATTCCTTCCAGTTTGGGCTTCTGCAGTCATTTGAGAGTTAGACATTTTACCTGCACTGGTGTAGGGATGATCTCACACACATCAGAGCAGGTGTGTGGAGGCAGGCCCTCGCACATACTCACCTAGCTACCTACAATCACGACGTCTTCCTCTGGCTCAAAGCTAATGAGCACCTGCCTAGGATGACAGTCACGCACACACAGTACTGGGTCTATGCACGTCTACTTGCCCCTCCCCCCAGGGACCCGCCACTTCTGCACTGATTACAACATGCAGATAACTGCACATGTGTGGATGTTATTAGCTCCATCCAGGTTATGGTCCAGATGGAGACAATATTGACTGGCTCTCCTCCGGCCAGATTCCTCTCCGTGTCTGTCCCAGGGTAGAGTCCAGCCCTCGGGAGCGGCTCACTGGAGCCAGGCACAAACCCAGACTGGGAACTCAAGAGCGCCTCTTGTCCAGAGGACTCAGCTCTGCACACAGCCTCCCAATGTCTGGGATACAGGCAGAAGCTTCTGCTTTTAACATGTGCCAGGTTAAGAGTGGAAGGGACAGAGCTGTTGACCACTTGGTCAATTTCCCTTGGAATGAAAGATAATCAGTCCTGGAATTGAGCCCCCCTGGCCCCGAGCCATCTGGCCAGGCTGCCCTGTTGGTCGTCTGCTCAGATAAGGGGGCAAAGGAAATGCCCATAAACCATGCTGGCTGGTTAGAGACAAACCCTCCCCACCTTCCGGGAGGAGATGTTGAGAGGAGAGGACAGCGCGGCTCGTTCTCCTTTTGCCTTGATGGAGAAAATGAGCCATGGTGCTCGGAGACTAGAGGAGGGCAAGAGAGGAAGCTTCCCTGTGATTCCTTTGAAGTCTCTATATGGGCCAGCCTCCTCCACAGAGAGAGGCCTGGGGTGTAGTTCTTACCTTGTTTAAAGCATGCACTGGAATGTGGGGTGCATTGATGTCCTTCAGATCTCTCTCGGCATCGTACTTGAGGTCATTAGAGACACTGAACCTGCAGATGCCAGAACAGCAGCGTCACCTCCCCACTGACGGCTCTCTCCTTTCCCTGGCCCACCCTTCCGCCTTGACATAAGATGGATTGGGGAGGGAGAGAGGGAAGAGAAGGAGGAGGAGAGACAAATAACAATGGGACACCAGCCAAACGCCACTGCTGGGAGAACAAGAGGCCCCAGCCCAGAATAACCCCGAACAACGTGCAAGAGGATGAGTATGTCCAGGGGCCCCATTCATTGAGGGAGGAGGGAGGAATACTAACCACAGGGATTTTTTCCTGCCCTTCAGGAAGTTCTCAAAGATAATCCCAGCCACGGTCCTGCCCTTGCCAACACCGGCACCATCTCCAATGAGGAACCCGGCTCGCTGTTCGTTGGGTAGGATGACTTCATGTTGCTGCCAATCACGAGAAAAGTTAGCATCTGACTGTTTCTTACGATGGGGCTGAGCATCCCCCATCCCCAGGACGGTGGCCTGGGAAGGGCCTTGGGAGATCTAAAGGGTGATGAGGTGGGAGGTGGTGGGAGGATGAGGATGATGACCACCATACCCCTCTGCTCTTAGTGCTGCTTCCCAAGAGATAAAAAGGAAACCAGAGACAGAGACACCAGCAGCAAACAGGCTGCCTCTGGCAAATGCCAGCAAAGCAGGGAGAGGCAACAGTGAAGAGGACAAGTCTGGAGGGTTCCCACCTGGCTTCAGTCCAAACCAAGCCTTCGGATTTCTGACCATGGAGATGACTCGGTCATCTCCAAGTGTGCATGTGCGTGTATGTATGCACACACACACATGCACATATATGCATGTGTACACACACACATTTTGGCTTGAAATTCTGAAAACTTCCTAACCATGACACAGGCTACATAGTGACTTCCCTGCCATGGGATATGTTTAAGAAGAAAAGGCTGAACAATGCCTTCTTGGGAATGCTACAGAGGGAACTCATCCATCATGCAGCTGACCAGTCCCTCCCAACACAGAGATCCCATGAGTCGATCATACTCACTTCTGGGGTTAAAAACTGGCCAATGACAAAGAAGAATAACTTAGGACACAGTGGAGATGTTTCCCCACCCCCACAGGAGGGGGGCACACTCCTACCTGGCACGCATAAGTGATGGCTTCTAACTGTAGTGCTGACAGCGAGCCACTGTCGGCTGCTGAGGTGGGCAAGGAGAGGGTATAGGTGATGTCAGGCGGAGGGACGCTAGACAGGGTGCTTGTTTCGACTACACGGTCTGGGTGATGTTTTCCAATTTTAGCTGAAAATAAAATATACTTTAGTCAAAAGAAAGGACCTTGTTGCAGCACGGCCCTTCCTTTCCCCTATGACCAAGTGGTTCCAAGTCCCTCCCTACTCAAGGAAAGGAGAGAGAGCATGAGGGATCCAGAGCCAGACGATGGGGCTGTATGACTGTGGCCCTCAGTTTACCTATCTGTAACATGAAAAGACTGAATTAGATCATGGCGTCCTTCAGTCCTGAAACCTATGACAGTGATGAACACCCTGGGATGTGATTCAAAGTAAATTAAGTCTAAAAATGTTACTGCCATGGTTTTAGGGTCTTTCTAGACTCCTGAGCCCCACTTCAAGGTACAGGAAGAAGAGGCAGGGAACACTGGAGGCGTCAGAGTCCTGTGGGCCTCAACATCTATCGGCCTGGCCACCAATGAGCTTTCGCAAGGCTCCTACAGGCTCTCTTGGGTGCCGGATGCAGAGGACACTGAGAAGCAGTGAAAAGGGCCCTGGCTTTGGTATGAGACCTCGATCTGAGGGCATGGGATAGAAGCACCAATCCTGGTTCTTCCACCCAGGAACTATGTGACCTAAAGCAAGTCACATCACTCTTCTAAGCCCCAATGTTCTCTACTAGGCTGATCTCACAACTATGAGATAAACATTGAGGGAGGTAATATGTAAAGTGTTTTGTGAATTGAAAATCATCCTTATTAGTTAAAACAAGTCAGGCCCAGACATCCAGGAACTTCCTTAAACTCTGCATCAGACTTGTGGGCTCCCTGGCTTCCCCCTGCTTTCCTCTGCTTTCATTTTGCAGGTTTGCTGCATTTCTTTATCTATGGATGCACTGTTCCCCAATCTCCTCCTCCCCCCTGGTGAATGTAAGCAGACTGAGGGCAAGGATGCTTTCACGTATGTTTTTGTATACACATGGCTTAGCAGAATGCCTGGCACAAAGATGACTGGTGGATGTTTGCTAAACTGAGATGAGGTCTATGGAGCCCCGTGAGGCTCACAGAGAGAATGAAAACCCAAGGACAAGAGGGCCAGCCAACGAGCCCAGTCCAGTTCCTCTAGGCTGCTCACATTTGGATGGGATATAATCAGCATAGGTTTCTGCGTGGCCCAGCTCTTCTGCCTCCTCTTCATCACCCTCATCATCATCCTCTGGCTGAGTCTGTGACTGGAAAAAAAGAAAGCTCTGAGGATGGCAAAATGTATGGCCACAGGACAAAGAGGCAGGAGCGTGGGGTGGAGTATGGACTTTCTAGACTGTGTGGCTATAGGCAAAGTCACAACCCCTCTGGGGTTCATTCTTATCACCTGCAAAAATAAGTGGTTGGTATCAGTAAACCTCTAGAGTCCCTCCCAACTCTGAGGTCCTGTGTCCTGAGGGCCTCCCAGCTCTGACATTCTCTGTGCTAAGGACCCTCCAGGCTCTGACATTCTCTGTGCTAAGGACCCTCCTAGCTCTGACATTCTCTATGCTAAGGACCTTCCTAGCTCGGATATTCTCTGTGCTAAGGACCCTCCTGGATCTGACATTCTCTATGCTAAGGACCCTCCTAGCTCTGACATTCTCTGTGCTAAGGTCCCTCCTAGTTCTGAAATTCCAAAGGCTAACTATTCACAACTATTCTAATTTCTAATATATTTCTACCTATGACATTCCATGTTCTAAGGGCCCTCTCAGTTCCGACATTCTAGACTATCCAATAGAAGCCGGGCAATCAGAAGAATAATTCCCATCAGTCTAATATGCTACCTGGAGGCACTTATGCAGTGGGAGAGAGACGAAGTGGAAACTCTCTGCTTGAATTTTAATGAATCCTGGTGGACTGTGTCCCAGTAAGAAAGATAACTGAAAGTTGTCTGAGCCATAACTGCCACCCAGGATGTTATAATCTCTCAGGACCGGACTTTCCAAAATGAAGTGTGTTCTCAGGAAGTGGAACTGGTAAGGGAGTGTCTGTATAGGGAGTTTTCTAGGGTGTGTACCCACACCCCTCTTTAAAAAAACAACAACTCTATGCTGGCGTAATACCTTGGGGCCTGGGGATGGGGGGGGGGGGCAGGAGGGCCAGTAGAGGAAGGAAGGTGCAGCTCACCTGGTAGCTCCCGAGCAGTGGGGTGTTTGAGATAGCAGGAACTGAGTCTTCCAAACCTAGAAACTGTCCTGCAGATGTGAACAGCTGGAAGAAAGCAGAAAATGGGCAGTTTAAACAAAACACACTTGGGAATCAGCCACGACTCAATGCCTCTTCTCTAACAGCAGCCTGCAACAGGAGCACTGGGGGCTGGCTTGGAGTACAAGATGCCAGGGCGACAGTCCAGCCTAGAGGTGTCTCTGGAGAGTTCTTGAGGCTAAGGAGGCTGGGTGGCTTGTACCCCCTTTCTAATAGCTCCTTTGTGAATCAGAGGAGTAGCTGATGTAGCCCTCACATATTCCTATTTTAGCAAAATTGTAAAGCAACTTATTATTATAAAGTTTCAAGGAAGGTACTGAGGAAGTCTCTGATATCTCCATTCACCACTAGACCTTTGCATTAACTACTTGTTTGGTCTCCAACATATCACTTAAGCCTCCTGGGCCTCACCAAAGCTTCTTTCTCTATAGAAAAGGAGATAATCAATAAGAGCCCTCCCAGCTCTGATATCCTGTGTCCAAAGGGCCCTGTCTGTCCTCCAACGCACCCCATCACCTTGGGTATCCCAGATTTTATGCTGAAAAGCTCCTTCCAGGTCAGAGAATCATAGGCTTTACAAATGGAAGGGGATCTGGGAGGTTATTCCTTCATTTTACAGAAGAGGATACTGAGGCCCAGAGAAAAGAAGTAAGTTGTGCAAGATCATACATAGAGAGTTCACAGCAAAGTCAGTATTTGAATCCAGGTCCTTGGATGCCAAATCCAGTCCTTCCTATTATGGATGTTCACATCAACATACACAGACATTTCAATTACATAAAGAAAAGAGGATTATGGTATATAAAAGTGTAAACATTTATTACATAGAGTTTTAAAATATATATACCCTAAACTTAAAATCTAGCCCCTTTCCCCTCTCCACAGTTGCCTCAGCCTTCCAGAGCCCTTTGAAGTTTGAGACGAGGTCAGTCTGCCTCTGTGGATTCTGGCCACTCCTGGGTGATTCCTGGTCACTGACACTTGCATTCAAAGGGGCTCTCTTGACAAAAGGGAAAGATTAGATGTCCTTGGGCAGGAAAATTAGGATCCAACGCACATGTGTGAAACTCAGCTGTAGACTGGGAGGGAGAGGGCAGTCACACTAGTAACAGTCATCCATAGTGACTAAGAGGCAAGGCCAGAGGATATTTTGTCTGTGGGTGTGCTGTCACTGGGGCTGCCTGGGCCCCACCAGTGTTTGGCTCCCCAAAATTTCCCATTTCTGTAAGGCTCAAAGGTGCCAGAGAATTTTTCTCCCAACCACCTATGAGGTAGGCAGCATAGTCCAAGTATCATTACCCGCATTTTACAGGTGAGGAAACCAAGGCTCAAAGCAATCAATTAGTCAATCCACAAGCATTTACTACAGGAATGCTATGTGTCAGTGACTGACACAGGGGCTAGGGAGATAAAAGACAACATAGGGAAACACTTGCTTCCCTCATGGAATTTCCAATATGATATACATGTATCAGAGGGCACAAAATAGAGTCAGAACAAACACAAAAGAGATCCAAGTGAGTTTATAAAGGACGAGGTAGTGTGAGAGAGGGCAGTCCAGTTGTTTGCCTTCTTCCTGCTCCGTTTAGCACTTTGTGAGCATGAGTGGAAGGAGGGGAAGAGGCGGCAGTGAGAATAATCCAGGGTGGGTTTGACAAAGGATGGTACAGGGTATTCCGAGTGTGGATTTGCTGCTTGTCGGTGAGCCACTTCAGCTGTGTCCAACTTTCTGCGACCCTGTTTGGGGTTTTCTTGGCCACTGGAGTGGTTTGCCATTTCCTTCTGCAGCTCATCTGCCAGATGAACAACTGAGGCAAACAGGGTGAAGTGATTTGCCGAGGGAGGCACAGCTAGCATGTGTCTGAGGCTGGACTTGAACTCAGGTCTTCCTGACTCCAAGCCCATCACTCTATGCACTGTATTACCTAAGCTGCCCTGAAGTGAATTCAGAGGATGCAGTAATAGCTTGAGATAGTACTGAGGCACTGAGAGACTGGAGGCCATGATGAGGGAAAAGAAGAGACATGAGGAGTAATGGAATGACAGGAGGTTAGGATCAGAGAGAGGGATTTGGGAGTGTTTGATGAGGGGAGTGGAACCCTGCTGAGTAAAGGTGAGATCCAGGGTGTGACCCTTCTAGTGTGTAGCTGAGGAGGGTACAAGGAGAAAGTCATGGGATTTGAGGCAAATAGTGCAGTGACTTTCCCAAGGTACTACAACTGATGTGTACCAGAGTTGGGAGTTGAGCCTCCCCCCTGGTTCCCAGTTCAAGCTGCTTTTCAGTAAGAACAATAATCACCTCCTTAGGGAAAGGGACTCCAAGACTGTCTCCTTCCCTTCAACTCAGGTTCAGGAGGATAGCATCCCTCATTGGTTTCTCAGTACTGCTAGCTGTCAAGAAAACTGTGCATTCCAAATGGATGGGCCTTCCATCAGTGAGCCCCCCTTCTTCAGGTTGACATGGAGCAAGGACAGAGCACCCCCATCTGAGCCCCTGTGCACAGCAGATTCCAAACCAGGTCGCTGTGATCTTTCACACTCAAGCTAAAAATATCCCTAAGTGTGTAGCAAAGCAGGAGAGCGGGCTGTTTGGAACATCTCCTTTCTTTACTAGGGAAGTCAGAGTACATTTTCAGACACATCATCAAGCTCCCACAGCGGGGCTGAGAACAAGGTCCACATCACATCCAATAAGCAGCAGGAAGCCCGGCCTCTTCAGATAAAGGCAAATGGGGAGGACAGGTGTGAGCTTGCCTGCCCATGTTCCACCTCATTCAAGAAAGGCACAGAAGAAAGTTGGAACGTGTATCTGCTCTATGAGCTGCACACAGCATGAACTTATGTCCTTGGACCAGTCTGATGTGACTATGTGCCAAGACCAGTTTTCCCTATCAAAAGAGGACCCTGTTAATGCTTATATCCAGGAAGAAGACTGAACAGATGAGACTCAGAATTCTGATGGAATTAGGGTTTTCACAAAAAACAAAGAAACATACATAAAAACACAGAAATAGGCTCATTTGAATCAGGCAAGGAAGTCAAGTGATATAGCTGTCTGGGCTGCTAAATTCACTTACAGAGTCCCAGAGTGGGACAGGACCTTATAGGGGTCCAAAGCCCTACCTACTGTAGGAATGTCTCTACAGCATCCCTGATAAGATCCCCTGAAGGGACCAGGGACCAGAAGCTTATTATCCCACAAAGCAGCACATTACATTTTTAGGCAGAAAGCTATTTGAAAGTTCTTCCTCATATGGAGTGAATTAAGATTATAAAGCATAGGCAAAAAAAGAAAGCTTTAAGGAACCCAGGTCATGTTTTTATCAATTACTGCCAACTGAAGGTAAGGGTTTCAAAAGACAGTCAAATCTGGGACAGCTGGTTAAGAAGATGGTGTTTGACAGTGTTTGACAAATGTAGATTTCTGAAATCTGGCTTAAGATATAGCAATGACGAGCTTCTGGCCAAGGATGGAATGTACCTAAAAGGATCTATAATCTCATTAATTTGGGTACTCCCTCCAACAAGGCAGGTCAGAACTAATTCAGGGCTATTTATCTTTCTGAGTATTTTCCACATCTCCCCTAAGTCCCCTAAGTTTGCCACAGAGACTCAACCAAAGACACTGGGAGCTTTGCCTGACTCTCTTGACGATGTGAGGCTACCAACACCACATGAGCAGCCTACCTTTTGCACTTACGGGTTTTTTGATAACATGCTCTACTCTGCTCCTTAATAATTTCTTATTTGGTAGAAGTATGTTTAATATGGTTGTATATGTAGAGCCTATATCAGATTGCATGCCATCTTGGGGAGGGTGGAAGGGGGAAAATTTAGAACTCAGAATCTTATAAAAGTGAATGCTACAAACTAAAACAAATAATTAATTAAAAATAATATTTCTGAAAGGAAAAAAAATTTTCTTATTTACAACATATGGCAAGTATACCACAGCCATTCATGCCCACCAGGCACCACATGATTGTCCTTTGGACAATTCTCAATTTCAACTGTTTGGAGATTACAGTTGCAGCTGTACATCAGAAAAATACTGGTATTAAAAAGATACGATTATCTTTCAGGGAGAAACCTGAGATTATTAAAAGGTCTTTGAAATTAAGCAAGGGTACTGGAACCCATTTTCCTATTCAATTCTGAGCCCAACTCATTGTTCATTTGCAGCGTCTGTATCTAATGTGGGTGGGGAGAACACAATGGGCTTAAAAATGTGTTTTGCTGTAGTCTTGAAATTTTAATTTTAGCTTAATTTAAACTAAAAAAGGACAATAAAGAAAATTATTGAAAATATCCACCAGACTAGACTCCAGAGAAAGTAGCTACAATGTGAGGAGTAGAAGTCGACATCCAGAAATTCAGAGAAAACATCCAAGAAAGAAGCCTGCCCCCACTCAAGAAAAACTCCATGGCCTCAGATCCCCATCCACAAAAGTCTCAAAAAAGGTTAACAAGCAAGATCAATTTAAAAAAGAGCTATAACTAAAAATGTTTTATCCTGGGTGCTGTCATGAGGAGAGAGGGGCCAGTCTGGCCCTTGGGGTTGGAAAGGTGGGGAGGAGACATACTGGCCTATGGCAAAGGGACCCTAAGGGCAACAAGGCACTACAGGCCAGTAAGTGCCTCCTTCCTCACATTTTGAACCCTTAGGTGAAAGTTTGTCCTGTCTAGAAATCCTATAACAAGAATGTAAATTTGCTCCCTTTGGCATCCCTGAAGTTTGAGGAGATGAAACCTACGAATGAAATATAATTCTGAAAGAGTGCACCTTATTCAAAAGGAGAAAAATAGTTCAAAAAGGGGGTAGGTGAGTGATAATAAAGATAAAAGCATTCTACATGTAGCACTCATGTGAAGAGATCCTGGACCCAGAATGGGGAGGCCTAGTGAAGAGTACCTGAGGGGTCAATGGAAGCATAAACAGAAGGGATATATTCTCATGGAAGTTAACTCTTTAGACTGAGGGAGGAAACAGATGAGAGCTTTGGGAAGCAAACATCAAGGCATGACCTTTGCTTCCACGATCTAGACGAGCCAATGAGAAGAAGAGCTATTCTGGAGCTGATTCTCACCAAGAAAGTCTAACCTACTGGTGGCTCCAGTGAAGACAACTACTCTGTCTTGGAATTCGGAAAAGAGAAAAGGGTCGAGCCTGATGTGCATCCTAGATTTGGGGAAAGCTGATCTTAAAGCATTCAGAGGAAGAATCAAGGGTATCCTGTGGACTACAGTTTTACTGGATACGTCAACCCAGAAGGGATAGGAAATTCTCAGGAATGAAACGGTTACATCACAAAGAGAAACAATTCTAAGAAGGGGAACAGAGAAGAGGAGACCTGTTTAAATAGGTCAATGTGGACAAACAGGAAATTCATACAAGCAACTTAAATTTAAAGACTTGAAAAAGATGAGAGAAAGGGCCAATTACAAAGGAGGACTACAAAAGCATCACAGGCCCTAACAAAGGTAGCACCAGAAATATTCAAGCTCAAAATAAGCTGAGGTTGGTGAAAAAAAGTTAAAAGCTAAAAAAAACAAACAAACAAACAAACAAAAACAAAAAGGGGGGAGGGGTGGCTCTAGTTTGAATGAATGACTGAATAAAGCATTTATTAAGCACTTATCACATCCAAAGCACCGTGCTGGAAATGGACAGAAAAAGAGTCCCTCCACTCAGGAAGCTCACATGCCAATGTTGAGCAGAAAACCTGCTATTTTCAGTGTAGAATGGATGATAATAAAGGATTGATGGAGGGAAGGCAAAATTGCTCAATTCCCATTTTACTTTGGCTTTCTGTGTCAAGGACAATAACTGATAGACTGGAAAGATCAGAACAGAAGTGGCTAATCGTGGGCTGATCCCCAAGATCAGCAGGGAGATAACTGCTCTGAAGGAGCCCAAGTCACCAGGTCCAGAGGAACAACATTCCTGGGGAATGAAAGAACCTGCAGATATGACTGACAAGTTAGCAACCTGGGAAAGATCACAGAGAACAGGCGAGACACCACAGGACTGGACGATGGCCAACACCACATTAGGGCAGATGTAGACTTCAAATAGGGACAAAGTCAGAGCTAAAGTGGAATGTCTTGAGCCTTCCACTTGGGCAGAGAAGGGCACATAGCACCTCATGTGTCCCTTCTGATTCTGGGTTTTGAGCCTGAGTCCCCTGGTTTCAAATCAAGTACCCTTTGTACTATATTATGCTACTACTGAATTCTCTCAGAGCTGAACAAAGAACAAGTCTTTCCTCTTCTCTAGGAGAGTTCGATCATGTCTCCCTAATTTCGTTTTTCTTATTTAAGGAAAACACGCTCAGTTCTTTTAATGGACCCTTGTTTATTCAGCCCTGCTTGAGAATCCTCACCACTGAGATGAGGCCATGCTCAGGCTTGATGCAGACCTCTTGAAAAGCAGGGATGGGGTCTGAGTACGGCTCCAGGAGGGGGGCCCAACACTAGTAAGTGGGGCCATCACAGCTCTTGTCCTGGGCACTGGGCTCATCTTTTCATTCCTACAGCTTGGGGTTAGAGAAGAGGGTAGGTCATTCTACAGCCACCAACCCTAGCAAAAGGCCAGAGAAATAAGAGAAGTAAAGCATACATTAAAAATCTCTCTTTAAAAAAAAAAAAAAAAAGAAAAGAAAAAAAACACCACCCATTACTGGAAAACTGAGTCATAATTACCAGAGTAGCTTACTGGAGAAAATAACTTGTGGGTACTTTTTGTTTGTTTGTTTTAAATGCCATTATATCTGACCATAAGGTTAAAGTGCCTGGCCCTGTGGGCCCTCATGTTAAATCAAGTGGCTCAGGGTAGAATGATTTCTACAGACTGATTTCTTTTGGAATCTCTGGCTTCCTCTAAGCACTATCTAATATACAAGGCCTTTCCTGACTCCTGTTCTGCCCCCTCTCTACCCTCCCTGGGTGTTAGTGCCCTCCCAGATGCAACCAAATTTCTTCGCATTCCCATAATATATATTTTGTATTTATTTATTGTCATGAATATTTTTGTGTCTTGGGAGAGTTAAAGTTCCTCAAGAAGTCCTATTTCACAGTGGCCTCTGTATTCCTATGGCTTAGTACAGTGTCTGACAGATAGTAGTGCTTAATTAATGCTTGTTCTTAAGATAAAGGCTGGAATTAGAAGGGACTGAAGAAGCCATCTAGTCCAACATTCTCATTTTATGGATGTGGAAAATCGGGGGGGGGGGGGGGGGTAATTCGCCCAAGGTCACACAATGTATTATACCCATTTTCCAGATAGGGAAACAGACTCAGAGATGATAAGGCACTTGCCTGTGGTTATACAAATTCTGTCAGGTCAGAACTTGGACTCAGGTCTTTTGATTACAAACTACTAAGTTAGCATGTCACAGGTATAGGACCTGAACTCGGGTCTCCTCCAACTTGAAGGCTTTCCCTAACATGTCATGGCTTTTTCTCAGGGGTGGCCACGGTTCATCTCTGGCCATGCTTAACAAAGGTAGCCCATAGTATGACAAAAAAGGAATATGTTGGATGTTGGAGGGGATGTGGGAAAACTGGGACACTAATGCACTGTTGTTGGAGTCGTGAACTGATCCAACCATTCCGGAGAGCAATCTGGAACTGTGCCCAAAGGGCTATAAAACTGCATACCCTTTGATTCAGCTATATCACTGCTAGTAGGTCTATATTCCAAAGACATCCAAAAAAGGGGGGAAAGGACCTATTTGTACAAAAAATATTTATAGCAGCTCTTTTTGTAGTGGCCAGGAATTAGAAATCAATGGTATGTCTATCAATTGGGGAATGGCTAAAACAAGCTGTGGTATATGATTATAATGGAATATTATTGTGTTATAAGAAATGACAAGCAGGATGATTTCAGAAAAACCTGGGAAGACTTTCATGAACTGATGCTGAGTGAAGTGAACAGAACCAGGAGAATGTTGTACCTAGTAACAGCAACATTGTGCGATGAAGAACTCTGAATGACTTACCTCTTCTCCACAATACCACGATCCAAGAACATCCCAGAGGACTAATGATGAAGCATATGATCTGTCCCCAGAGAAGGGACTGATACGTCTAAATACAGACTGAGGCATGCTATTCTTCACTTTGTTCCATTTTTTTCTTTTTGGAGTCTTCTTATACAACACGACTCACAGGGAAATGTTTTACATAATTGCACATGTATAATCTATATCTGATTGTTTACCATCTCAGGGAGGGGGAGAGAGACAGAATTTGGAACTCAAAACTTTAAATAAGAATGTTAAAAAATTGGGGGGAAAAAAAAGAGAGCCAGTCAATTTCACAAGAGCCAACCTCAAATCTCCACATTTTCTAGGTTATATAGAAAAAGCTGAGGAGATTTGGCAAAAACCACACATGTATTTGCAAAGGGATAAAAGAGTCCTCAAAATAAGTAGCTTAATTCCCTTTGAGAAGACCTACTGCAGAAAGTGAAGGGCACAAAGTCACCCATTTGAAAAGAGAAGGGGGGATAAGGATGGAGCAAGTCTCCTCAAAACAGCAAGAAGCTATCAAGTTCTAGCTCCTGAGTGACCCTGGACAAGTCATTTCCCTTTATCTGGCCTGTTTCTTCATCTGTCTAATGAGGGGGCAGAATCAGATGATCTTAAAGGTCTCTTCTAATTCTCATGATGTATGAATTTCTAAGTCCATTTTATTACAAAAAAAGACATGCTCAAAATAACCATGTTCCATGCTGGGGAAAAGTGGGAAAGGAATTTTTAAAAAGGAATAAATTTTGAAAAAGGTCATTAGACTGAGTTTGCATAACTGTGGAGGGCAGTTTTTTCAATGAGTTCCAAATCTACCCAACTATATTGCCATTCATTTTGACAAATGCCTTGGGAAAATTCAGTCATGCTATGTCTTCTACTATCTCATTCTCATAATCTACCAGTTTAGTAATTGTCAAAAAAGAATATCAGATTTGCCCATCTTGTGTTATTTTAAAATGAACCCTTGCTTGTTCTCAGTGCTCACTTCTGTGCTTTCTTAAACACTATTCACCATTAATAACTGACCTCTTCGTGGTTTTGTGACGGAGTGTTCACATCCCAGAGAGTCTGACTGAGGCTTTCAGCAGGCTGGAAATCTGTAGAGTCAGCGATATCCGAGAGGGAGCCAACAGGTGACGAGAAAAGGGAATTGTCATCGAGGTATGAGGAATCCTGAAAAAAAGAGGATGGTCTGGAATCAGAGAGGATTTGATAATTTGCATTCCACATATGTGCACTTATATTTAATATCACTGATTTAATGAGCATTTACTAAACCCAGGAAGCCCAGGACCACCATCCTGAGCACTGTGGGGCACCTGGTTCCTGCCCTCCAGCAATTGTAAACTACAGACGAGGGGAGAAGACAAACAAAAGAAGGTTTGGCAGCTACAGATCTCTTTTTTGGGGGGAAGGGAGTAGAGAGAGACTGAACTTTTGGGTATAGGGATCTCTTAATGAGGAAAGTTAGTCCATCAATACATATTTGTGCTTTGAGACTTCTAGGCTTAGAGAGCTGCCTAGGTAGGGCATAGGGAAGCTAAGAGACTTGTGCAGGGTCACTCCAGTCAGAAGTGGAAGCTGAATTTTACTTTCTTGACTATGAGGCCCACTGTCTCTCCAGTGTGCAGTGATCTCGCACAGGAGATAGATTAGTGCTGAGGGAGACAAAAGAAGGGAATCACCTTCCCAGGGGGAGCTTAGGCATGGAAGGCTTCTGGCAGGAGATGAATCTGAAGCTGAGCCCCAATAAAACTGATAAACCGATTTCATGGAGTAGAAGGCCTGGAAACTAAACAGCAGGAGCAAATAAATGGGAAGGATAACAACCAACCAGGAAGCATTTACTAAGTGTGTCAGGCCATTTCTATGGCACACTAATGATTGACGGATCACGTTATCCACAACAATCCTGGAAGGCAGGAAGGCAAGATAATATTACCCTCATTTCAGAAGAACAAACTGAAATTCAGAATTAAGTGGCCTGTAAGTTCACTAGCTTCTGGACCACGGCTCTTCCCACTACATATGATGATGATAGCATTTATATAGGGCTTTTAAGGTTTGCAAAGTGCTTTACAAATTTTATCTCACTTAATCTTTGCAACACATTAAAGGCCTACTATGTGCTAGATATTATACAAGGGGGACACTGGGGAAACAAAGACAAAAATGGAACCATCTCTGCCCTTGAGGAGTTTCTAGTCCAGGCCTGTTCCAGTCTGTAGTAAGAGGCAGCACTGAGATAGCACTTTAAGGTTGTCAATGTGCTTTACAAATATCTTCTTGATCTATACAACCACCATGGGAAGTAGGAAGTAGTATTATTCCCTTTATACAGATGAGGCAACATGCAGAAAGAAGTAACTTGCCCAGGGTCATATAAGTAGAAAGTATCTGAGGCTGGATTTGAACTCAGGGCTATCTGACTCCATGGTCAAAGTTCTGTGCACTATGGCACCACCTAGACCTAGACAGAAAAGGTCAGAGGGAAGACAAAGACCATGGCCCAGTGTGAATACCGGAACTCTGATGAAAGCGATGTTTCAGTATTAGGCTGGATAGGGAAGGGGGAGGTAGGGCAGTGGGCCTTGAATGCCAGACTGAATTTAGATTTGGTTTGGTGAGGAGCCGTAGCAGGTATGCAATGAAGATATAAAACATAAGAGAGAAGAATTCTTCTGGCAGCTGTATGCAGTCTGGCTTAGAGGCAGGCACTGTGAATTACTGCTGTGGTGTTCTCTTTGTGACAGCTGTGGGGAAGCTGTTTTTGTTGCTTATTTATGATCATTCCCATTTCACACACAAGGACACAAAGGCTCACAGAGTGAGGAAGGACTGTGTGGGCTGGTGTGGATGCAGAGTATCTGAAGGGGAGCACCCCGAGGAAGGGAGAACAGAAGCAGTCTGTCTGAAATCCTGAGGACATCCTGAACCCAAGAAAATTCCCAGCGCCTGGAAGGACCAGGGTCATGGAGAAATTTGACAATCCCTCATCAGCCGTCTGAGGGGGACTAGGCACCAGGACACCCACTGATGCTGGCTGAAAAGGGGACAGCGCAGCATCCCAAACACACCCACGTGATTCCTGCTATCAGCCCAACCTCTCCAGTTAGCCCAAGTGTCTCCAACGCCAGAAATACCAGGATGGGCTACACCAGTGGCATCCCTTCCAAGGCCAACAGGACTGCCTCCATGGCCCAGGGAGAGGTCCCCAACTATATCAGGAAGGTTAAGAAGCCCTAACCTTTCCCAGAGCACAGCTCACTTTTCCATAAAGCTTTATATCGCATGAGTCAGGGAGAAGAAATATAACCATTCTGCAGATGAGCAAATAGACTCAGAGAAGTGACCTGCTTACATCACTAACATTGCCAGGCTTCAAAGCTAAGCTTCTAGACTCCAACAGTAGCACATGTTCAGCTTTTGCCACTGCCTGAGATACTACAGGAAGGTCAGCCTGACCCGGGATATTGTCCAACCCAATGAGTAGCCCTGGGAGGAATGAGCTTGGCTTCCCTCTTGGTCTGTCTCACAGTAAAAACCCAGTTTCCCAGCAAACTCTTCTAGAGAAGGCCCATCAAAGCTGTTCCTAGGCATCTGCCTTGGGCACTAGGTAATGACCACTCAAGGAAATGGGAGATTTTACACAGATTTTCACAGCAAACCCTGTCACTCAGACCCCTGAATTCCAGCTGTGCAAATATCCAGGGAGCTGAATGTCTATATATCTTTAGAATTAGGTAGTTTTCCCTTAAGCAATAACTGGAAAGCTCCAGTTTTTTTTTCCTTTTTTTTCCTTTTCCTTTGGAAAGGACAGGACTGATTGGTCCAGGGAAGCATACTTAATGAAACATGCTCCACCCCTAACCCCCTACACAGTCTTTGAGGGGATGGGGACCAAAAGACAAGTCAAAGATATAGCAAAGAGTTTATATTCTAAGGGGGAGGGGAGTTGCAAAATGACATGCACATACGTGAAAGCATTCATACAGGAAGTGCGGGGAAAGACTTTATGCAGAAAGTGACATCTGACCAGAGTCTTAAAGGGAGCCAAGGATTCCAAGAGGCTGAGGTGAGGAGGGAGAATGTTCCAGGCAGGGAAACAGAGAGATGGGCAAGAGAACTGCTATGAAAAACAGCAAGAAAGTCAATTTGGCTGAACTGTAGAGTGCAAGGAGAGGCCCCGAGAGCTAGGTCACACAAACAGCCCCTTCCAGCTCTGACATTCTGCACATGCTTACAGCATCCTTAAGGCAACTTCTCAGGAGGAGAATGCAGACAGGCCACCTGGACCTTCAGGGTGGAAGGTGCCAGGCTCTTCAGAGGGGTCTTCTTAACCTCCAAATGTCTGGGCCCTCTTATCAGAGGTCCCGCTAACAGGATTATAGGATTATGAGCTGGGAGAGAAAACAAGACATTCCAGTCCAATGCCTCACTTTTACCAGGGAGGCTGAAGAAACCCAGAGAAGGGGGAAGGAACTGACCTGAGATCACAGCAATAGGAAGAAGCAGGGCCAGAACCTGCACCCCACTTTGCTGACTCCAGATTCAGGGTTCCTGCCACTATACCATGATGGAATCAGTTTAGATCAATTTAAACCAAACCATTAGTAAAAATACCTACTATGAAGAGGCAGCATGGAAGGGGTGGGGGTGGGAAGAGTCAGGATGATGTGGATTCATGTTTTGCTTCTGACATCCTGACTGTGTGACTCTGGGCAAATTACTTCACATCTCTGTGCCTCAGGCAACTCTCAGATGATAAATTTTAAAATGACCCATCATCTCTATCAGTGGAGGGGGGTTTCCATCCTGATGAAATCTCAGCTCAGAGCCTCCCTCCCCTAAAGTGCCTTACAGTTCAAAAGAGGGGGCACAAAGTAAGCTACACAAAGTGCCAAGGAAGAACCAGACAAAAGGTGGCCAACTTGGTGTGAACCAAGAGCATTTTATAAAAAGTTTTATCAGAGTTTTTTGTTTTTCTATCACAGACATTTGGGGATCTACCTACAGAACTGTCCCTTGTAAAAAATGAGGGAAGTACATTTATTTCCTTGTCTCATCTCCCCCTCCCCAGTCAAGAGTTATCACTAATAAAGAAAATTAAAAAAAAAAAGTTCAGCAAAACTAACCAACATATCAGCAAAGTCTGACATTATGCATAATGATCCCTCATTTCTACAAAAAAGGGAGAAAAATACATTTTACCAACTGTAAGAGGAAATAAAACTACAGCGGACTAATTTTGCTGAATGGAGGACCAACGTGGGGAGGAAAGATGGGGGAGTGTAAAGCATGGGGCCCTGATGAGTGAGTGGTGGGCTCTACATTGGGGTGCTCCAGGGACTCAATGGGAAAGGATGAAGGTGTAGGGGTATAGGGACCAGAAAAGGGAGACAGGTGGTTTCCAAGAAGTAAAACATTAAGACTGATTTTAAGGGGCACATTTCTACGGCGTCTCTCTACTATTGAGATTGGACTTTAAGAAAAAAAAAAAGGCCAAAACATCCTAGCAGTGAGATCTTGCACAGTTCAGTCTCCAAATCTCATCGTGGTGGTGGGCACCACCACCTGTCTGTCTCTGCTTCTCTGTCTTCCAGGTAACTGGTAGGTGATCACTCTCCTCCTACTTTATACTGTATCTCCCAGGGTGTTTCCCATTCAACAAGTCAGTTGGCTGACTGTATTCTTTCTTAAAAATAGATTTTAATGAATACTTTTTGTTTGTACATCATGTGAATTTACCTTTTCCAGAGAGAAATCTCTTATAGCAAAGAACTTTTTAAGGGAAGGAGAGGTGTTAAAGGGAAGAGGACAACAAATATTCAGGCAAATCGATCAATTCATTGAAAAGAACCTGACATTCTATGTGATGCTTCACCACCTGTGGATCCTCCACTTCTGCTGAGGAGTGGGAGGAGGGGAGGCATCTTCTCATATCTCTTCTTTGGGGCCAAGTTTGTTTCCTATAATCTAACAAAAATGGATTCTGGATTATATTATGGGTTCTGTTCTTTCCATTTACACTCACGCAGCCACTCTATACTGTCTTCTTACTTCACACTGAATCAGAACATGTACGTTTTTCCATGCCATATTCATTATATTTGCCATTTCTTTACAGCATCGTCAGGAAGGCCCAAGTTTACATCTGGGTCCAGAAACTTCCTAATTATGTGACCCGGGGCAAGTCACTGTAATGGGAATGGGAATTTGAAGATCTTCCCTGCCCCTTACTAGACCTAGCGAGGAGTCTGGAGAGCTCCCCTGCTTTGAAAGTAAACTCTGCCCCCTAACAGGCTGAAGGTAATCACATAGAGTCTGTGATGGAGGGAATCTGCTGAAGAGAAGCAGAGCCCACAGGAAGCTTGTCAGAGCTAGCAAGATGGTGGGAGAAAGAGGATGCTCAGGTAAGGAGACAGAGAGGTTTGTGAGAAAATATTGATCTTGTATTGGTTTGTGGGAAGGCTGAAGGATGATGTGGCTCTCGGTGTTATTATGGCTTCTGAATATCTTTGGTACTATGATGGAATCGGCTTACTGGTTTTGGGATTTAGTTTTCTAGTGTCTAAATAAATGCTTCCATTCTATCCTCTATCTGGAGAGTTTGGTAAATTTTGCAAATAAACATCATGCGATACTTACAGTCACAGTCTTTATCGTGATTGTGGGTGCTGTAAATATTGCATTGGTGCTATAGTTACTTAGCCCCTATTTGCCTCAGTTTCCTCAACTGTAGAATGGGAATAATAATAGCACTTTACCTCCCAGGGTTGCTGTAAGGATCTGAAGATATGATATTTGTAAAGAGTGTAGTGCCTGGCACATAGTAGACGCTACCTATATTTCATCATTATTATTTTACATCCATGAACTAACTAGTTCATCCAGTTCCAATCAACGGGCATTTACTTTGTTCCCAGGTCTTTGCTACCACACAAAGTGTTCCTATAGATATGTTGGTGCATGTGGGGACTTTTTACCACTGACCTCCCTGGGATATGTGTGTAGCAGCAGAACTTTGGGTCAAAGGGTAAGGACATTTAATCACCTTCTTTGCAAAATGAAAAGTATGCCTATAGAGAGGTATGTGTGTAGACTCCCCAGGTGTCCAGGGTGACTCACAGCTCTGGCATGCTGGGCCTTGAGGCCCCTTCTTTCTCTCAGGGAGAATTGGTGATGGGCATGGACCCAGTATTAGATTGGTAGCTGTGCTGTGATGCAAAGCTACTCCTCTGCTAAGCTGGGCTACTAGTCTCCTGTGGTGGGCATCCATGTGCCCACTTTGTGTAGGCCAACTGTAGCAATCTGAAAGGCACATGCCCTGGAGAGTTAAAAGAACTGAAAGGGACACTAGAGTTCAGCCAGTTCAACTCCCTCATTTTACAAAAATTGGAAAAAGCAGTCTGCAAGGGTAGGGAAGCTGCCTAATCCCATGCCAGTCAGTGGCAGAGCCAGGCCTCGATCTCAGTGAGCTGCTTGGTGTCCTGGGCTAGAAAGCTTTCTTTGTGTCATGCCTCAGGACAATTCCTTACTCTCCTCCCAATCCCAAGATCCTTGGAGAAATTCACTTTTATTAAAATAATTTCAGAACTGGAAGAGCTAGTTAATCCAAAACCTATTCAAAGCAGGAATCTCCTCTAAACAATGCTATTCTAGTGGTCATCCAGACTCTATCTGAAGACATTCGGTGGTGGGGAACTCATTCCTAGAATCTTCTATTCCTTCCAGAAAAAGAAATAAGAATAATATCACTAAGAATAAAAGCTAACTTGCATGTACTGATTTTTAATGTTTACAAAGTGTTTATATTTTATCATTAGACCTCATTAGAATCTCACAACAACTTTGGGAAATAAGCTCTACAGATGACAAAAGTGAGATTCAGAGAGAGGAAGTCATCTGGCCCTGGTCACTCAACTTAATAAAGGAGTTGGGAGTAGGATTAAAACTCAGTACTTTACTAATTTTAAATCCAGGGTTCTTAAAAGGCACTACAACATATTGCCTCCAGCAAGAACAAAACTACCCAGAAGGGCAGAGGATGGCACCTCATTCTCCAGAGGGCCAGGTGATTGAAAGTGATAGGAAAGAAAAACCTCTCTCTTTGGACCCAAACAAAACCCTCTCAAAAACATTCTGCTGCCTGTGGCAGGACTAGTGAACAGTCCCCCCTGGGAAGCATTCTTTGCAGCTCCTGGGAAACAAGAGGGAGAAGCAGGAAGGGATCAAGATCTCAGGAACTTAGATTGCAGGAGAATAATGATCTTTTAAAAGGAAATGAAAAGGTCAAGGCTTGCAACTTTGCCTATTTTCACCAACAGGTTGATAATGTGAGAGGCCATGGGGCACATTTCAACTTTTTTTTTTTTGCTGGGGGGGAAGGCAGGACAATTGGGGTTAAGTGACTTGCCCAAGGTTGGGGTACATTTAAAAAAAATAATTCAATAATCATTTATTAAGCACCTACTACATACTAGCCACTGTGATAAGTGCTGGGGATACAAATAAGAGAAAGGACAGCCCTTGCCCTCAAAGAGTTTGCAATCTAATAGGGGAAGGCAATGGGAAGTACCTGGCATGGAGGGGTAGGAGGTTTTCTCAAGAGACCAAGAACAGTTGCTGAAAGGAAATGGAGATTCACTTGCATAATGAAATGAACCCTACAATCAAAAGATCCCCATTCTAGAGCTGCCTCTGCCCCTTACTAGTCTTCCCATAAAGTGAGATAACAGTGGAACAGTCAGTTTCGACTTTGCAGACTTCCCAGGGTTGTGATATTCCAATGAAACAGATCTGTAAGAGCACCATACAAATGTAAGATGCTATTGTAATAAAGGGGGCAGCCAGGTGGTGCAGTGGATGGAGCACTAGGCCTAGAGTCAAGAAGACCTGAGTTGAAATCCAGCCTCAGACACTTACTAGCTGTGTGACCCTGGGTAAGTCACTTCACCCTGTTTGCCTCAGCTTCCTCATCTGTAAAATGAGCTGGAGAAGGACATGTCAAACCACTTTAGTACCTTGGCCAAGAAAACTCCACATGGATCATGAAGAGGCGACCAAGACTGAACAACATTTTAACTATTCTCCAGGTCTAAAACAGCACATTTGCAGAAAGTTCTCCTTATAGCAACACTGTAGAGAAGGCAGGGCAAGGATTATTCTTACCAATTTAAATATGGGGAAACTGAGGCTGACAACAGTGAAAAGATTTGTTCAGGGACAAATAGCTAGTAAGTGGCAGAACTGAAATCCAAACCCAGATGTTCTATAATTGGATGGCAGTAAAACTCTAGTGGCCCACTCAGATTTGAGGAAGAGGGAGAAGACGAGAGAAGTCATCCCAAAGGGCAGCTCCCCTAACGATGCAGGATGATTAGATCAAGTCCCTTACCTCAGGGGAAGAGGGACTATTAGATATAACTGGAATATCTGTGAGCACATGGATATATATAGTTGGGAGTTATCTGTGAGCCCTAATACCAAAAGAATTCTAACAAGTCTTGATTTTAGCTTTCTGTGACTTATGAATGAGGTACAAAGAGACTGCATACCCTTTAATATTTTCAAAGAGACATGAATTTCCTTTGTCTATCTCTGTATGAAACCTCACAGCAACTAACATCTACCAGGGATATGGTGATTGGGTTAGTGTTGACTTTAGACTGAACCAACTATAAGACAAGAGAAAGGGCCAATGAAGTAGAACTGTCTGTGTCTCCTTTCCCATTAAACAGGAAACAAACAAATTGAGGACAAACAAACATTTGTCCTCAATAAACTCTATAGCCAGATCAACTAAGTATGAATTTTGGCTTATGTTCTTAACAATCACAAACACTCAAGTTGCATACTTATATGAAGTACAATTTTTTAAAATCACAAAAACTCACATTTACATAATGTTTCAACATCTCAAAAGACAGGCAGACCATCCTATAATAGCTCTTGGAAGAAGTATGATCACTGAATTAAGATTTCATAGGATGGCCATAGCTTTTAGAGAAAAAAAATTCATAAAAAAGAGTTGTACAGGTATGGATGGGTTGTAAATGGCATCCTTGAATGGGAACTCCCAAATTGATAAGATCATAGAACCATTTGAGTATGGTGGGAAAAGAATGTTGGACCCAGAAGTCAGAAGACTGGTGAGACCCATTCTGACTGCCCTAATGCACTCTGAACAGTACCATAGCAACCTGGGTTTACTCTTTATTCTCCAACTAGACTGAGATCCAAGGAACTAGAGACTAATTTTAGCTCACTTTAAATAGTCCTCAGGGACTATATAAATAGCTAGAGGTCTCAATATAGTATGTGCCTAGTAAAAGTTGACTGAATTGTTTAAAGACCAGCTCAAACAAAGACTAGTTATACAAGAATAGGCAAGTAATTTGACCTCCCTGAGACTGTCTTCACATCTGGAAAATAGGGGCAATAATACTTGTAGTTACTAACCTCAAAGAACTACTGAGGAAAGTGCTTTGTAAACCTTAAAGTGCTATAGAAATGGAAATAGTTGCTATATCCCCCTTAGAGCCTAGACCCACATGGCAGATGATTAGGAAATGGTTGTCCAACGAATGCACAGATGTATTCACCACATTTCTGACCAACATCAAGACATCTGGACAAGAGTCAGGGCAAGACCTCTTATCTCAATTCCCTCCTTTGAAAGGCAGAATTAAAGAACATTAGAGTAACCAAAAACTAGAAATAAAGTAAAGGCCTATTGACTGGGGAATGACTAAACAAACTGTGATGCAGGAATGTAATGCAATGTCAGAAGCAACAAATATGAAGAATTCTGAGAAGCATGGTAAGACTTGAGCTGATGCAAAACAAAGACGAACGAGGAAAACACAATGGCTCCAATAATGTAACTACAAAGAACACTATCCTCTCCATCATCCTCCCCCAAAAGACTTCATCAAAATGGCTATTGTGTAATTATAACAAATCAATAGTTAATAAACATTATTAAATGCCCACTATGCGCCAGACATTAGCACTGAGGATACAAAAAGATGCAAAAGACAATCCCAGCCCTCATGGGGTTCACAGTCTAGTGATTACCTGGCTTGACCAACCTTGCTGAAGAGATGAGAAAATGCAAAGAGGAATGGAATATTGCACATACTACGAGACACAGCTAATTGTTGGCTGGTTTTGCTGAACTCTTTCTGCCTTTATTTTAATCTTTGACTGGCTCACTGGGTAGGGGAAGAGGAAGAGGTATATTTAGAAATGAAAATGACATAAAAGAAAAAACTTAAAAAACCAAGAATTTTAGAGTTTCTTTACATTACTTCAAGGAGTTCGGTTCTGGCCTCAGACACTTCACACACACACACACACACACACACACACACACACTAGCTGTGTAACCTTGGGCAAGTTACTTAACCCCAAATGCCCTCCAAAAAGGCAAAAAAAAACCAAAACTTCCAAGATTAACAAGACTGATCCATGGATGCAGATACATAATTCATCACCAGGCCTATAATGTAAACTTGTTCAGTTTGGCAGTTTTGGCCTGCTCTTTTGTTCTGCTGGCACATGCTCTGAGACCCTAGGGCCACCTCCACAACCTTTTAGTGGAAGGGAAGAGACCTACCTCAGACATCATTTATTGCTAACTTTTCTCTCCTTTTATAGAAGGAGAAACTGAAGCCCATAGATCAGAAGGGACTTGCCCAAGGTCATAGAGTAACACTGTGTTGGTGCTGGGACTGGAAGAGAGATCTCCTGACTTGGCATCTAGTGGCCCCCTGGTACCATGCTATGATTTTCTGGATTCTATGTCTGGGGGAAGTTGAGCAACTTAATTAAGAGACTAGACAGACTCACAATCAAATGCTGTAGCAACAGTCAGTGCTCTGTCCAGTTAGGCTAAAAGTGTCTCAAGTGACAGGGCTGATTCTATTTTAAAATCCCAGTGCAATCTCATAAAATGGTGAGAAATGAGACCAAGGTTAAGTTACCAGGCAAAGGGGCCCTCTGGGACAGACCCTGAATGAATAATGGGCCTAAAGCCACTGTTCTCACCTTCCTCCAGCTCACTTACTAACCTATCCCAAGATTGATCATTTCTCCCCCTGCTTTAAATGATGGAGCTGGATGGAAACAGCAATGGATTTGGAAGGGTGACACTGCTTTGGAACTTGGTGAACCTGGGGTTGAGTCTCAACACTGCTACTTCTCTTCTGGGTCATCTCAGGCAAGCTGTGTCCCATCCTCAGGCCTCTATGTGCTCATCTTTAAAATTAAGGGGTTGGATTAGATAACACCTAACGCCCCTTTATTAGTTATCATCGTAAGAATCCTAGTTTTGCCATTTTACTAACCTTGGGCAAGTTACTCTCCAGTTTTGTTATCTGTAGAACAGGGATTACTTTAATAATCCCCCCTCATTTTATAGGGAAGCTCTTTGGAAGACTCAGTGCTATGGAAACACCAGCTATTATTATTAACAACTAGGAGATTTCTATTTCTTCCCCATGCTTGAGAGAGGTCACAAAAGGACTAAGGAGGAGCAGAAATGATCAGGATGGAAGGAATGTGGTATGCCTACATAAGAATGACATTTCAACTAATCAATCAATATACATTTATTCGGGCCTACTACTATGTGCCAGATAGTCTGAGGCACTGTCTGAGGGGATACATTGACAATAATGAAACAGTCCTTTCCCTCAAGGAGTTTACCATCTATAAGAACAGCTAGCATTTGATAGTGCCGTAAGATTTGCCAAGTGCTTTATAAATATCTCATTTAATTCTCAGGACAGCCTTAGGAAGTAGGTGCTTTTATTACCCCCATTTTATAAATGAGGAAACTGAGGCAGGCAAAGGTAAAGTGACTTGCTCAAGGTCACACAGCTAACAAGAATCTATGGCTGGATTTGAAGACAAGGTCTTCCTGACCCCAGGCCAGAGCTTCACACACTGTGCCACCCAGCTGCCTCACAATCTTGCCAGAGGAGAGAATACATACATAGAGAGTTGGATACAAACTAGATACAAGTTAAGAGTGCAGGGAGAAAGGAGAGGTGCTCAGAACATTAGCAGCATCACATCAGGCTTCATGTAAAAGGTGGCACTTCAGATGAAGTTTAAAGGAAACTAGGGATTTTGAGAAATAGCAAAGGGGCAGGAGTCCACTCCAGGCATGGGATAGCTATTACAAGGCCACAGATAGGAGATTGGGTGTCCTGTGTGTGAGGAACAGCAGCAAGGTCAGTCTGATTGAACTGTATTGTGTGGAGTGGAATAATGTGTAATAGGGTTGTTAAGGCAGGTGGGAGTCAGGCTATAAAATGTTTTAAATGACAAAGGAGTTTACATTTGAATCTGGAAGACACATGGTGACACTGGCACTTTAGGAAATATCTCTTTGGCAGTAGCTGTGGGGAAGATGCATTGGGGGACATGGGGTCAACTCCTGATTCCTTCCTATCAGGAAGGACGGGTACCAAGGGCCGTCCTTGGCCTACAATGTCAAAATGAAGGGGTAGTGTAAGGCTAGGTCAAAAAGGCCAAAGAAAAGCATTTTTTATAGGACTGTCCACATCAAGTTTGGAAAATCCTAGACCTCAACTAAAGAAGATGAATAGAAAGACAAGGTATATTTGGAGAGGAGGCATCAGGACTCAAAATGATTTGATTCCAATCAACCAATATATATGTAAAGCACCTACTGTAAGTATTTGTTAGAGGAGATATAACAAAGCCAAGGTAAGTGGGTTATGGAAACAAGGCTTTCTAAATGACACTGTGAAAAGAGCCCTGGAATCAGGGAGTAGCAGAAAGTCAACAGTCCCTCTTTGTTCTCAGTTTCCTCATCTGAATGAGGGAGATGGACCACAGTCCTTGCCTACTTAGACATTCTGTAATTCTAGGTGTCTCTGTATTGTACCTACTGTCTATCCATATGAAGTCGTTTCTTTTGTGATGCACTTCCCTTGGGGGGGGGGGGGGGGAGACCATGAGCTTGGGAATTACAATCAGACAAAATGAATTTCTTCCTTGGCCCCATACAGGCCAATCTTCAAATGCAAAGGAGATTTAGGAAAGATGTTTGATGTCTATTTTGGGATTGGTGTGGTGCAAGACACTCCATAGGCACCTGGGGAAAACATGGTGGACTAGTTTAGATAGTACATTCTATGGTCTAAGGCCCATGCTAGCTTTGCCATTCTATGTTCTAAGTGGAGGGACTGCCCCCACTAGGAAACCAGAAATCCATCAAAGTATGTTCTAGGGTCATTTCTAGCTCTAATAATAGATGGGCCTAGGATGCAGTCACAGAACTATGTAAAGCACTTTATAAATCTCAAAGGCACTATTCAAATTCAACCCAACTCAACAAAGTTTTTTAAAATAAAATTCTGTTACCATTATGTAACCTATATTTCCAAATGTATTCCTCTCCACCCCACAGCCAGTGAGTCATTCTTTGTAACAAAAAATTTAAAAGGGGAGGGAAAAAAAAACTAGTTTTGCAAAACCAACACAGAAAAATCCGACATTATTTACAGTCAGTATTCCACACCCTATAGTCCCTCACCTTTGCCAAGAGGAACAGAGGTGCCTTTTCATACCTCTGTTGGGCCAAGCTTTATCATTATAATTTCAAAGCATTCGGCTTCTATTTCAACAAGCATTCATTATGGCACGAGTTTTAATATTCAGGTAATGCAGCCATTTTAAGCTCACTACAGTGTTGAGTATAAGATTTGGTCTAAAGCAAATACTTATCAAACTCTTCTCCAGTTTTCTTAGATTACTGATCCAATAGGGAATTCTTCCCTCAAGACATTATTGTTCTTGGGTTCATCCAACACTAGGGTGAGTTCAGTTGCTGCTGATCAGTCCATACCTAGTCTATTCTATTGATCTCCTTTTCTGTTTTCAGCCATTACTACTTTATAGTATAATGTGAGATCAGAATGTGCTCTTCCTCTTTTATTCCTAAATATTTCTGTAATTTCCCTTGAGAATCTAGACTTTCTGTTCTTCCAAATGAATTTTATTATTTTGTCTCATTCTATAGAGTATTTCCTTTCTAGTTTGACTGTTAGATCACTACATCTTTAAGTTAATTTAGGTAGTATTGTCATTTGTAGTGTACCGACACATCCCAGCCATGAGCAATGAATACCCTGCCACTGCTGATATCCGTGGATATCTGTAAAGTGTGCTATGTCATTATATCAATATAGGTCTTCAAAGGACTTTGCTAGATTAGCTTCCAAAGATTTTATGGCATTCTGTAGTGATTTTTAAAGGGACTTGATTTTTTAAAATTCCTTCCTGGATTTTGCTGTTGCTATAGAGAAATGCTTCAATAAGCAATTTTGGGGTACACACTGCACAAAAGCACTATATATACCTGGCAGTAGAGATAAAAAGAAAAAAGAAAAGCCTCTTGTCTTTAAGGAACTTCCATTCTCTTCTTATGTAAACTATTAATGTTTAGATATGCCCCCGTTATTCATTTATTTTTAGCACTCCTTTTTAAAAATTTTGAGTTACAAATTCTCTTTCCCTTCAGTCCTTCCCCCACCCATTGAGATGGCAAGCAATCTGATATCGATTATATATGTGAAATCACGCAAAACATATCTCCATATAAGCCATAAACATGGTATATTTTAAATAAACTTATCAACTTACCATCTACTTAGCAAAAAGAAACCTATGAAGCTCAGATCTCTAGACTAAGTTTGTTAAACTCTCAGCCAGTAAGCTGAGTACAGTGTCATGTGAGTTATCATTATTACTAAAAACCCTTGGCACAAACAAACTCAATCTATAGTGTCTCTGAAGATTCACAGTCTATGATGTATATCTACACTACCAGAAATAAGATTCAGTTAAACAGGGACAGAGAAAAGTCAAGAGCGTACCTCTATCATTTCCATCATGGTGTCCATTACCCACCATCAATTCAGAAAATATCTATTTATTCACTGTTATAAGCTGAGGATTTTTTAAACTTCAGAAATACATTACATTAGTACTTAGAGCTCACTCACTCACTCATACAATGACTTCTATTGCTATAGTTCTTCAAGGCTTACAAAGCACTTTGTTGAAACCTACTTTGTAAGGGCCGCACATCAGTCAGTCAAGTATTTATTATGTGCCTACAATGTGACAGACATTGTTCTAAGTGTTCTACAAGTCAGGTCAAGTTTTATTATCCTTAAATAGCAGATGAGGTCGGAGGTCATGTACCTTGCCCAGTATGAGACAGTCTGATACTAGTAAATGCCTGGGTCAGGATAACGACCCAAATCTCCTACAAGGAAGCATGATAACAGAAAGAGAGTCAGAGGAGCTCGGTTCAAATGAACCTCTGCCCTTTACTAGTTGTGAGAACCTAAGCAAGTGACTTCAATTCTCTGACCCTCAGATTCCTCATCGGTCAAAAGAAGGTGCTCAAACTAGATGACCCTTGAGGTCCCTTCTGGCTCTCCAGCAATGATGGCATCCCTTTCACTATGCCAGCTGCCTCTCATCAACAGAGACCTTTCTGATTAGATGGACTCCCTCTCATCTGGCCCTCCCAACGCCCTTGGGAAGCAGGTAGTATAACTTCACACTCTCATCTTTCACATGGGGATAATGAGATCTGAAGAAGGAAGGCACGTGCTGACTCACAGACCTTGTAAGGTACCTTTGCCTATAATGCCAAGGCAGTACAGTAGAAAAGTGCCTTGTTGGAGTTTGATGAATGAGGCCCAAGGCTGGGTTCTGATACCCTGGGTCACAAAGAAAGACAACATAATGTAAGGCAATGAGCCTCGGATTTAGAGCCCGAGGACCTGGGTTCTAATCCTAACACTGCTCCTTATTACCTACAATTGACTTTGGACAATTCAGTTTACTTCTCTGAGCCTCAGCTCTTCATCTGTGAAAGAAGGGGGCTAGTTTATATGACCACTTCAAAGTGCCTTTAATATCTAAAACCTACCTGAGCCTCGGGTTTCAATAAAACAAGGATAAATAAATCCCATGAGACCACCCTGCCCCATGGCACTGGGAGAGAAATAGTTTATTAAAGTGCTCCAGAAATGTGGAGTATTATTTTTATTATTCCCTTTGGAAGAAGCAGAATATAGAGAACAAAAGGTAAAGTTTTGTGTGTTTCTGGCGCAGAGTTTTCACTCCGAGATCATTTTCTTCCAAACTGCAGCTGCTGAAGCTATTTCAGTTTCTTCAAACTAAGCAATATGTTATTCAAAAATAGCATGTGAAGATAAAGAAACACTAAATTTGGAAAGTTTACACCCAAAAACATTCTTTGGAAAGATGGGGGAGGCTGTAAAGGAGCTGAGATTTCTAACCCAGAGTAAGTACTGAGGTGATTAGATCAATGAGCCAACAAGGTTTTCCTGAGGCCTACTATGACCCTAGGTTTGGAGGTCAAAGAAGGTCTCTTGTCTAATAGTCTAACAGGTTAGTAGCTGGAGACCTAAGACAGGAGACTGCAGCAAATTCATACCACTCTGAGGTTCAGAGAAGCAACAAGGGCTTCCTAGGTCTGAGAATCAATTGCTAATTTCAAAACTCTGGCCCCTTTCACTTATACTCTTATATAGTGCTTTTTGCTTGATAAAGGGCTTTCGAAACTTTCAGAATCAGAATATCAGAGCCTGAACCCTAAGCCAACTGAGTCCAGCTCTTAGAAGGAATCTCCCTCATGATATATGCCACAAGCCTTTTTTTGTATCCCAGAGCTTAGCACAGTGCCCTGGCACACAATAAGGGTCGCTGACATGACCTGACACAAGCGTCCCTGGGAATATCTCTAATGATGCGGACTTTACTACCTACCAAGAGCAACGAGTACTCCATTCAGACCAGTCTGAAGAAGGCATCTTCCTCTATAACCTCCTCCCTGGGAGAGCCCTCAGCTCCAAGTTCCTCATTCTGGAGCCAAATAGAACAAAGATGATCCTTCTTCTTTTCCTTATCCAATCCTCACTTCCTTCGAGCAATCCACACATATCAAAATTTAAAGACCCCTTGCCAGTACTTCAGTAAACCAGACTGTGCCAAAGATCCTAATTTAATCCTCAAATTGTAGAGCTCTACTCAAGCCCCCTGTGCTCCCTTCCCTTGGGTTCTACAAGGCAATGCTCAGAGAGATCATAGGCCCAGCTAGGTTGTCTAGCCACATTAAGTACAAAAGGGCTCAACACCAGGAAGGCTGCAAGGAGAACTGTGTCAGCCACAACAACTCAAGGACCTACTAAGTCATGGAAGAAGAGGCGCACCTGGAGTTGGTAGAAATGATGGGTATGCGGATGAATCTGAGGATGCTTAAGTATTATAGGAAGCTCTTCACAGTTTATAAAGTGCTTTCAAAAAGCCCAATCTGATCCTCACAAAAGTCCTGTGCCATAGAGGCATCATGGTCTGGTAGAAAGTACTGGCTAGCTCTAACGGCAAAGGATCTGAGTTCCCGTTATGCCCTCAGGCAAGTTAATCTGTCTGGTCCTCCTTTCCTTCATCTGTAAAATGAAGGGTTGGATGGGGTCGCCTCTGTGGTCCTTGGATGGGATGGCCTCTGTGGTCCCTTCCAGTTTCAGAACTATGATGCTGTGCATATAGGATTATTATGCTTATTTGGTGCAGATGAGAAAGCTAGACCTAGAGAAAGAAAGCAATTTATCTTGGGCCATACAGCTAGTGCACTGGATCTAAGAATTGTGGTGGCATGGCATGATGAGCACCCAGGTATCTTGATTCCAGGTTCTCTTCCAACTACATCAGGCAGCATCCTTACAAGACCAAACACACTTGGTCCAACAAAAGCTCCCAATTCTTCAAGGTCTGTTAGGTCTCCTCAAGTGCCTGCAAACCCCAGACAATCCTTTCAGAAGAACTGGTTCAAGGGTAATGCCATTAACCAAAGGGGTTTAAAAGCTGGGGGTTAGGGGAATGGAAAAAGCAGGGCAGACTCACAGAACCAGAGGAGACCTTAGAACCCACCACTGCCATGACCTCATTTTAGCAAACAGATATAGAAACTGAGGCTCTGAAAGAGAAAATGACTCATAGAGAACTGTAAGCAAGGGCCAGAAGCAGAATCCCAGTTTTCAGCCTCCACGCCATCTCATGCCCAATTCTACCTTTTCGGAAAGTTCCTAAGACTAGCAGAGAGGATTTCCTAGGAGGCACTATGAACCTTAAGTACAGTATTATACCTTCACAAGCAGTCCCCCCTTTTTGGCTTCACCAAAGTGCCTTGCTGTTCAACAGCCCAGTCCCAGAAACCGAACTCTGATGGGCTCTATTATCTAAGCTCAATAAGGACAGGCACAGAGACAGGAACATGCGCAGGATTACCTGGTTAAGTGCTGAGAACTGTAGCCAAAACTGCATCTGGGCCATTTTACAGGGACACTGGGCTCAGAGCAGCCCACAGGACAGGCTTCCCCTTCACAGCCCAGCAGGGGCAAAGACACACTCATGACAGCAGCAGCACCATTAGCAGCAGAAGGAGCAGCCCGCAGATGCCAAGGGCCCCGGCAACCACCCCAGAGAACACTGGCAGGGAGGCAGAGGAGCCTGAGGGAGCAGCCCTGGCCAGGAGGGGACAGAGGCTAGGTGGCTCTCCGCAAGCACCAGAGATTTGCATAGGCTGTTTAGTCATGAAGCCTCCCGGCTTACTTCCTCTAAGCCCAGTGCTGACTTTCAGGAAATGATGTGTGCTTGGTAAGTCAGTGAAATTACCGGCAGTGTGATGAGAATTACTGTATGTGGTGTAATTGAGCTGCCGAGACAGTGTAAACAAAGATGACCTCTTCCATGGGCTTGGATTTCACGTGGGACAGAAATGAAGCCTCCAGCTACCTGGGCCTTACAGCAGAGGCTGTAAGAGTCTGTTCTGCCTGCTCTTCCCTCTCAGGTAGTCAAAGTCCCCATATTTCAACCTCCAGGGAGGAGTGTGTGAGTGTGTGTGGTGTGTGTGTGTGTGTGTGTGTGTGTGTGTGTGTGTGTGTGTGTGTGTGTGTGTGTAAGATTGCACTATGTTTTTAAAAATGACACTGTCAAAAGACAAATATTAAAACAAGTACTTTAAGAGGCAGTGATTCAGAACAGACTGCTTCAGAAATCTCAGGATCCAATCCTAACAGATACCCCTAACTTATTGTGTCACCTTGGCTTAGTCACATGAAATCTGAGAATTCTAATGCTGGAAAGGAATCTTAGAGCCAGTTATTCTGTAGCTGAGGAAAGCACCTTCTCAGAGGTGATCAGTAACTAAGTGTCAGAGGAGGCCCTGGACTTCTGACCTAGACTGCCAAGCCCAAAGCTCCTGCCATGACACACATAGAACGTGGCCTCTGTTTCTTTCGGTGTACAGACTAGATATCTCCTCTCAGGCCACTCTGCCTTGAACATTCAAGGATTCAAAAGCTTCCTACAAACCCCAGCTCTAGCATCCAACGAGCAGCACCACCACCATTCTCTCACTGCTATCGCTTTTCTCACCAAACCACAAACACAGGCACAAGTCTGACTACCTAGCTAGCCTCTCAAAGTCTCCACAGGCATTGATCTTTTTAAATCCTTCCTTCAAATCAGATCACCTCTGATCTCTTAGAGAAGGCAGGAAGCACCTGGGCTGCTGTTGAGGAGAGGCTAATTCTTAAGTCACTTTCTAGACCAGGGTGGGAAATCTGCAGTCCAAGGCCACATGTGGCCTTCAAGGTCCTCGGGTGTGGTCTTTTGACTGAGTCCAAGTCTTACAGAGCAAATCCTTTGATTAAGGGGATTTGTTCTGTAAAGTTTGGGTTCAGTCAAAGGGCTTGAGGACCTAGAGGGCCACATGTGGCCTTGTGGCCACAGGTTTTCTACTCCTGTTCTAGCTAAATGGGATAATGAAAGTCTAGGTCAAGATCTACCCAGGGCATCTTGCTTCTGCCCTTTGCCAAAAAGGGAATGACTCGGTGACAAAAGGGGCATTTATCTAGTGTGGAGAGCCTAGGGAGATGTGGGCAGCAAGAGGCTAGCAATATATCTCCAGGTCACAATCTGAATTCTCGATGTCTACAGTCTTTGACATGAAAGGGATTATCTGGTCTTGTTAAGTTTAGTCATTTCTCAGTTGTGTCTGACTCTTCATAACCCCTTTTGGGTGTTTTCTTGGAAAAGTACCGGAGTGATTTACTATCTCCTTATCCAGCTTATGTTACAGATGAGGAAATGGAAGCAAACAGGATTAAGTGACTTGCCCAGGGTCACACAGCTAGCAAGTATCTGAGGCTGAATGTGAACTCAAGTCTTCCTGACTCCAGGCTTGGCGCTCTCTGCCCACTGCATCACCTGGCTGGTCTTACTCTCTCATTTTACAGAGATGGAAACTGAGACCGAGGAGACAGAGACTGTTTTTTGTCTTTCTTTGTATTCCCAGCACTTAGCACAGTGGCTGGTGCATAGCCGGCACTTACCCACTGAGGGCTGACTGACTGAAGTATAGCAAAGCTGGGTAATTCAAATTCAGGCCTTTCACTCATCTGTAAAACGAGTGGGTTGGACTAGCAGCAATGCACCAGGCCTCCCCTAATAATACAATGGTTCCCACAGGTGAGTCATTCTGCTTTCTTGGGGCTGGGCCCATGCTGGGCCCAAGCAGGGCCCCACCCTTGGCCGCATTGTCTTACTCCCAGGAAGCTTCAAAGTGGGAGCCCGAGGAGCAAGGTCCTTGGAATTGTGGAGTATCAAGATTGGAAGATATCTCAGAAAGCAGCTGGAATAATCCCTATCTGAAGCAAGAACACCCTTTATCACATCCCCAACAAGGGGAAATCCAGCCTTGGCACAAATACATCCGTAAACAAGCAGCTTACGGACTATAAAATCAATACTTCCATTTTTGCACAGCTCAAATTGTTGCTACAATCTAGGCAGCTTGGTGGCCCAGTGGAAAGAGTCAGGATGACAGAGTTTAAATCCAGCCTCAGACGCTTAATAGCTGCGTGACCCTCAGGCAACTCATTCAACATCTTCTTGCCTCCGTTTTTCTCCAGTGTAAAATGGGAACGACAGCAGCACCTTCCTCCCAGGATTGTTGTAAGGATCAAAGTGCCTGGCACGTAGTAGGCACTTGACAATTGCTCGTTCCTTTCTCACCTCCCCATACTGATCTGAAAATTGACTCCTTTAGACGGGCTCAGAAATTTCCAGACAAAAACCCATGCCCAACAATAAAAAAGTTGGCTTTGGGCAAAGAAAACAAGGTCCATGGTATTCCAAATCAAAATTAGAATAAGGAGAAACCCTTCTTTATTACAAGTACAAAGTGATATTCTCAATTCTATTAAAAATGTTTATTAGGTACCTACTGTGTGCAAAGAATTAGGGACACAGAAACAAAGCAGGTTCCTGTCTTCAAGAAGCTTCTATTCTACTGTGCACTGCATTCCCCACAGTAATCTCATGAGGTAGGAAGAGTATTATTATCCTTTTTTCATAAATGACTAAAATAAGTAGAGAGAGGTCATAAGACCATATATCTAGACCTAGAAGGAACCCCAAAGACCCTCTAGTTCAAAGCTCTCATTTTATAGATGAGGAAGCTGGGATCCAGAGAAGTCAAGTGATTTGCTTAAAGTTACAAGGGTAAAAAGTACCAGAGGCGATATTTGAATCTGGTACCAAAGAGTCCGGAGCCAGTACTCTTTCTACTATGCCACACTGTTCCTGGATAACCAAACACTTCTTTCCCCCTTTGTGGAAGTCAGTACTTAAATGCATGACCACATCCTATAGGAGCTGACCCAAAGTGCCCCTCCCGTCTTTGCAGGTAGCTTCTGCCTACTGCCAGGTCATCCATCCCTTGCCCATGACCAGATGTCCAGGTAAGGCTCAAGCTGGCAGGCTTGACCCCACCAGGGATCTAAGTCTAATATTCTTCCCACTCCCTCAGATCACCTCTGTAATAGATGCAGACATGATGGCGAATGCTAAGAATGAAGCCAAGGAAGAAAAGATTAGGAAAAACCCCCAGTTGGACGCAAACTGAAGGTGGATGTGTTTCAGAATTCTAAAGTCAGGAAGTCTGCTGAATCAGCTTTGTGGAGGCCCCCTAGGATTGGCCAGGACAGCTAGGGTTGGTGGAACAAAGACCACCTAACAAAAGTCCCCTAAAGTACCATCCAGGAAACTTTGCCAAACTTCCTTTCCCTGCACCAGAAGCGATCCGTCCCATTAAATAGAGCCCCACTGAACGTGTTATAGTTTTTCTGGGATGATCCAATACTGGCTGTCCTCAGTTTTCCTTCTTCTTGTGAGCAAGAACAGTATGGTCAGAACTGGGGCTCAGGGAGGTAACCACATTACCTTGGTCCAAGCTGAGAAAGCTGCAAGCAGGCTGTGGGTTACCCTCCTCTCCATTCCCATCACTCCATAAAGCTCTGAAGATGAGAAACGGTCAGAAAGCATAAACCCCTTCAGGTTCAAGCTCAGTGCCAGGCCAGGGCCTGCCCTGCAACTCTGCTGCAGCTGCTGCTCCTGCTATAGCCAATAAAGGGGTAGCAAAGGGGAAAAAAAAACCTTGATTTTTTTTCTTCCTCTGGCAGGCTGCCACAAGAGACGTCTGTCTTCCCGTCAGGAGGGCTGGCCATCCGAGAACTCAAGGAGGCCAGCTGTCACAGTGGCTTCTGCCTGGGGGATGGGAGGGAGTCATTCTCCTCCCCAGGCCTTCTGGGACAGCTAAGCAAGACTTCTTGGACCACAAAGACCAGGGCTGCTCAGATCCCAGTTCTCAGGATCCTTTTCCTGACAAAATCACACAGTTTGGGAGTTGGGAGGGACCTCAGAGACAATCTAGTTCAATCCATGGATGAAAAAGAACCCCTCTACAAGAGAACTGAGTTTTTGCCTGAGTGCCTCCAGGAAGGCCCAAGGAGGCCAGGGACCCCAAGCTGATAGCATCAATGTCTATGATAAGGTCCAGAATACTGTTTCCCAGATGAATAAATGACTTAAAGGCAAGACCAGGAAGCCCTTTATCAACTTATCTGAAATGGAAATCATCTTCCTAGTTATTTGTGGCTGGTGTTTGGGAATATACTCTAGGGTAGAAAGTCTTTGGCAGCAGGGCACAGAGGAAAGAACACTGGTTCTGGAGTCAAGATCCCTGCATTCAGGGTTTGGTGCTGGCATTTACCAGCTGTGTAACCTGGAGCAAATCACTTAACATTTAGGATTTTACTTCAGTTACCTCATTCACAAAATGAATAAATAAAATAATACTTAGACTTCCTACCTTAAGGATGGTTGTGAGGAAACCACTTTTTAACATGGAAGCCCCACGAAATGGCATTTCGTATATTTATTAGATAGTCTACAGAGGTCTTTTATCCTTCCCAAAGACTAAGAAACATTGAGTACCAATGACCACAAGTTCTGAAGCTATAAATGACCCCAGGCAGTCAGAAATCAACCTTATTTTTTAAAACAATTCAAAGGAATAAAACTCCACAGTCACAGAATGAAAATCTTTTAGGATGAGAGGGTATCAGAAGTTATGAAATCTAGCTGCCCTCACAAAGGTCCAGGAAACGGAAGTGACTTAACCACAATTACAGGACAAATTAGAGGCAGAACAAGACCTATTTCTGAGAAGGTTTTCTTGTGTTTAGTAATGATCCTCAAGACTGGGAAGTCTTTCCTTAAAACCAGCTGAACTCTTGCCTGTTACAACCAAATTCCTTATCTGCTTATAGACTCAGGCCTCAGGAAGCTAATGGCTAAGTTAAAAGTTAACCAGAGGAAGTTTCTCACTGGCATGGAAGGAGTGCCCTCATTCTACATTTGGAGGAAGAAAATCAGGACAGTTGAAGGAACTCAAGATGTTTAGCTGTAGGGGAGACTTGATCATAGCCTTTTAGAATATGGAAGGCTTTCATGGGTAAGAACCATTAGCTTTGTTCTGCCTGGCCTCAGAGTAGTAGTAATAATACTAGTAGTGGTAACTAACATTTACATAATGCTTACTATTTGCCCGGCACTGTGCTAAGTGCTTTGCAATTATTATATTACTTGATCTTCACAACAACCCTGGGAGATAGGTGTTGTTATTATCCTTTTTACATATGAGTAAATTGAAGCAGAGATCAAGTGACTCGCTTAGGGTCACATAGCTAGTAAGCTAGTAAGAGACTAGATTTGAACTCATGATTGTCTGACTTCAGGTCTGGTGCTCTATCTACTGACTACACTGCCACAGATATGAATGAGAACCAATCAATCAATCAATCAGTAAGTATCAAGTGTCTGCTGGGGTGTCAGGCATGGTACCATGAGCCAGAGTCACAAAGACACAAGTGGAACAGTACCCAGTTCTATAGGTGACGCATGCATAGCTGACAGAGGTGAAAAGGCCTAACCATTCTGAAGAGCCATTTGGAATCACAACCCAAAGCCATTAAAATGTCGATACCCTGTAATCCAGAGCAAGCCCCACTAGGCAGAGAGCCTGAGGAGGTAAAAGATCAGTAAACACAGAAACAACTTGGAGCAAGACTGTCTACAGTAATGAAAAAACGTCTATTGATCAGAGAATGGCTGAGCGACTTGTAGTAAAAGGATGCGCTCAAGTATTACCAGTCTCTGGCACAGAGGAGGCGCTTAATACATGTCTGCTGACTGACTGTGATGGAAGAAATGACCATGACGGATTCAGAGAAAGCTGAGAAGAGCTGTATGAACTGAGACAGAGCAAAATGGGCTGAATGAGGACGCTGACATGCAAAGGATAGAGCTCCTGAGAGGCCTCCATGACTCAGACCAAAGCAGTGACCAGTCTAGAATGTAAAGGACTGATAACAAAGCATGGCTTCTCCTGTTTGGCAGAAGAAAGGAACTGGAGCTCCATACTGAGAAGTCCATGTGCAGACAAGATCACTAGGTTACCTTTTTTTTGGCTTGACTATACTCACTTGTTATAAGGGAGCATTATTTGGGGAGGGAAGAATTAGTTTGTAATGAGAGCAATGCCAAACATTTTAAAAACGAAGAGAACACCACCAATAAGACATTTTAAGATACACTGAAGAAAACAAAAAGAAATTCAGAAAGTAACACAAGCAGGGTGATTTTGTTACTACTTTGTTAAATTTAATACACACTTTAAAAAAGCACATGACAAATTCAAAATTTTAGAACCATCACCTTTACTATTCTTTTCTGTATCCTAAAATGTTTGTTTCTGTTGATGACTGCTAAGGCAAAAAAAAAAAAATTTTTTTTTATCTTTTTGAGGGGAGAAGGCAAGGGAGTTGGAATTAAGTGACTTGCCCAAGGTCATACAGCTAGTAAGTGGGTTAAGTGTCGGAGAGGGGATTTGAACTCACATCCTCCTAACCCCTGGGCCAGTGCTCTATTCACTACGCCACCTAGTTGCTCTCCCCAAAAAAATTTTAAAAAAAAGTTTTAGGGAACATACTTCTAAAAAATAAGGGAAAACTTCCTAATAATTTGGGTTACTAAATATGGACCAAGTCATCTCAACAGTAAACAAAATCCAAACGCTTTGCAAACTTGGATGTCAGTTGTTATATCACTTCACCTCTCTGAACCTATTTCCTACCCTATTAAAACAGAGATAATTCATGACCTAATTCCACAGAGGTATCTGGAGGGAAGTACTTCTGCAAACCTTAAAGTGCTATGGAAATAGGAATTTATTTTTTATTATTGTTATTAGCATTTTTCTTATCCTTTTTAATGGAAGGAGAAAAATCTTTAATTTTTAATCTTTTTACATTTTAAAAAATATTGTAAAGTTTTTTAATTTAAAAAATCTTTAAAGTTTTTTCATCTTTAATTTTTTTTAAAATTTTAATCTTTTCCTCATCCTTTTTTCCATTTCAGATAGAAATAGTTTTGGGGGCAAGTCACTATCCTGCTAATATTCTTTTCTATTCAACATCCTATGGACAGGGTGGCCAGGTAGCACAGCGAGTAAGAGCACCAGCTCCAGTGTTGAGAAGACCTGGAGATCAAATCCCGGGCTCAGACACTTAGCACCCACCCAGAAACACCTGGCCGTGTAACCTTGAGCAAGTTACTTAACCCCAATTGCTTAGGGGCAGCCAGGTGGCTCAGCAAGTAAGAGCACCGGCTCCACAGTCGGGATGACCTGGATCAAATCCGGGCTCAGATACTCAGCACTACACACAGAAAAAAAAAATTGGCCGTGTAAGCTTGAGCAAGTTACTTAACCCCAATTGCTTTAAAAAAAAAATCCTATGGACTACTGCATAGTTGAGAAAATAACTGCTTTTTGAAGCTGAGTACAAGTATTAGGTTACCAACTCATCTTCTGAAGGCTCCTTATTCCAAAAGTTTTACTAAGTTTTCTACCTTTCTGTTGTGCTCTAAGCAAGTCTATCAATCCTCCTCCTTTTCAGGAAAGAATTATTCATCTTTCTGTCAGGATGATGGGTGCTGTTCTGTGAATATTGTAAAGCTTTTAATCAGGTACTTTCCAAATCTGTTATAGTTCATTTTATAGTTCCAAAGGTACAGAGTAAACCTGCTATTGTATAGCTTTTGTTTCTGATTTTATTTTCATTATCATTATTACTATTATGCCAAGTAGAGGACAAACAGGACAGAGACAACTTCTCAAGGATAACAGCCAAACCTGGTCCTCATCTATGAAAACCAAAGAGACAGCTGGCAATCAACCCTGCTCCCTCTGGCCTAATCACTGCTGAATTCCTTGAACCTATCGCAACAGTAGGATTGGCTACCAGCCCCTTCCTAAGAGAAGTTTTCCATTCTGTCTCACGAGGTAGTGAAGGACTGAAAGCAATTGCAGTCAAAGCTGCAAGGTGAGGCTCTGTCAGGGAGGAAGAAGCAAACAAGACAGGTCTAAATTTAGGCTGTTCCAAGACAGAGGCTTCCCTTCGAATGCTTTAAAGAATCCATGATCTCATAAATGTGGGCGTGCCCCTGAACGGATAGCGCCTCTCAGCCAGGGCAGCACTTGTCTGTGTCTTCCCACCAATCCTCCAGTGGGTACCTGTTATGTTGGGTGTCTTTCTCTGGATCTGACGCAATCACCCGAGGACCGACAGGGAACGCACACAGGCTGTTCCTCCATGGTTGGCCCTTGTTCTTTTCGTCTGGTGCCTCATGAGGAAATGTTTTATTGCCATTTCTTGGATTTGATTCTTGGTTGACAGCATGTTGGATATGATTTATGACCATCATGTGTCTCTCCATTGTCCTTTGCGCCAACTTGCAATTTTCATTTTTCACAGATTGTGTTCTATGATTCCCAGACACAGAGCAATCCTGGAAGAATACTGATGTCAGTAAGCTGGGACTTGTGTTTCAGGGATTACTGAAGGCATTATACAATTTCCCAAATTTAATCTGATTCATTCTCTTCCTCCTACTCAATTCTGGATCCAGCCTGTTATCCATTGGCAGCGCCTGCTCCAGACAGAGATCAGCACTGACAGATCAGGCCTGGGGGCTGCTCATCCGACTGTACATCACACCCTCAAGCTCCTCCAGGGCAGAGAACACCACTCCTGTGTCTGAATCCCTACCACAAATCCGGGTCCATAGTAAATGCTCTGACAGGGCAAGGTGGGGAGGAATCCTAACAACCCAAGTGCGTACCTCACCAGTCCATGAAATATTTTAAAAAATCAAAAGACCAAGAGGACAGGCTTCCAGTGTGGCTGATTTATGGAAAGACATGGACAAGAATCACATGGATGAAAAGGCATGGGTGGGTCACCACCAGCATTACCACACATGAATGAAATCACAGATCTACCAAATTAGTACTTCTCCCTCTCAAATAGACCTTATTTGAAGGACAGACCCCATGTGGACAAAATTTTGCATAAAGGAGACCACATAGAACAACTACAACCGCCACACTCCGTTTCCTACATTATATCCAGTGTGACCTCCTATTCAGCAAAACATAGGAAAAACATGAACTCATCTGAGAGGAACCTCTTACTTCTTTTTCTCAAGGTAGGGAAAAAAAAGAGGACTGCATTGGTATACTCCTCCGATATCTCACTGCGGTATGGAGGTGACCCTGGTTCCCTGAAGGCCAACTCTGCCAGGTTCTACCAAGCTGGGGCAGTTTCAATAACAAGCCCAGCAGCCACCTGTTTCTATTACCCTAGGATCAACGGGGAAATAATCAGGACTCTATGAGGTGAGAAGGGAGGGAGTGCACCCCAGACCAGGGGAGACAGCCAGGACAAAGGCATAGAGACAGGAAATGGGAGCACTATGAGTGAGAAATGGACAGAAGGCCAGCTGGGCTAGATCAAAGAGCCTGTGTGAGAGGGGAAGCAATGTATAATGGAAAGGCAGGTGGTTGGGGTTAGGGTGGGAAGGGGTTTAAAAGAGAAACAGAGAAGTTCACATCTGATCTTAGGGTTTGACAAATGATGCCATCTGTAACTGCCATGATGCCTACCCAAAGGACCACAGTGATACAAGGCTTTCCCCTTGTAAGAAAGAGTTTCTAGGTCTTCTCGTCCTAAGAAGCAATCACACTTTTCAACAATGAGGCAAGTGACCAGGCTCACTACGTCCAGAAACCAGGAGCTCATTTTCTTCTCTACTGAGCTGAGGTCAGCCTCCCTGTAATTTCCCCACATTTCTCCAACTGCTGACTTCCAGAACCATATGGAACAAGTCTGCTCCCTCTTACACATGACAGCCTTTCAAACCCTTGAAAAGCACCCGCACCTTCTTCTCTTTACTAAGTTATACAGCGCTGACTCCTGCCCCTGGTCTTCCTCTAGCACGGTTTTCCATCCCCCTCCTCATCCTGGTTGTCCTCTTCTGCCATAAAGGGGGGGGGGGGGGGTTGGTGCTGAGGGAGGGGGGAGAACAAGAACAGGCTCCAGAGAGTGGACTCCGTAACCAGAGGAGGAGTAAAGCCCCCAACTATCTGCTCATCAGTTTTTCTTACCTCTCCGACAACTCACACTTAGCCTCTGCTTTGTCATAAGCCCGAATCTTTCTGGGAAATTGCTAGATGATCTGCTGATCTCAGGGACCCTCTCCCTCCCCCCAGCCTAACCACAGGGCATCAGTTGATCTCTGGCGCTAGAGATCCCTGGCTCTGCATAGACATGTCTGTGATCTTTTGCATGCTGGACCCAGGACAGGACCCAGACTCTGAGGCCGCCCCTGCACATAAGGCGGTCTGCAGCAAGCCAAAGGTGGGGTAGATGGGATGAAACTTAGAATGCTGGAAGTGTAGCTGGAAGATACGTCAGAAGGCATCCCATCCAACCTCCTGCCCCGTGCAGGAATCCCTGGCACAGAGCTCCAGTTTCTACAAAGCAATTTACATCTATTACTCATCTGAGCTTTGCACCAACTCTATGAGGCAAACATTTTAAGTAACTAAGTCACTCAAAAGCTCCCCCCACACATCTGCCCTGAGGATGAATTTACACACAGGCTTACCTGACTCTAAGGCTGGCACTCTGGCCTCTACTCTGCCTCTTCCAGTTTCTCAAATCTACAGGGCTCAAGATGCTTGCCCCCCTACCCAACAACACCCTTGAGGTAGGGAACATATTTATTATCCCCATTTTACCTATGAGGAAATTGAGGCCCAAAGTAAGTTGCCTAAAGTCGTACAAACAGCTTGTGTCAGAGCTGGGACTCTAACCTGGTCTCCCGATTTTAAGACCCCACAGGGTTGAAACAGACCTCCCAACACCCATCCAGTGTCCACAGCCCTAGAATACCCTCTCACCCTACCCCTTACCCTGCCGTCCCATGACTGTCTTCAATGAGTCTGGCAAGATGCTTCCAGCAATGGTGAAACATGCTGACTTCTCTTCCCTCCCACCATTCCCCAGCACTACCAAGCTCCATGTGGCCTACACCGAGCAAAGCTCTCAACCCCTGTCACTGCTCAGTGCCAGAATCTGGAGGCAGAAGAGCCCTGGCTGACCCGAAGCAAAGGAATCCAAGAATCTCAAGAAAGGGAAGGAGAGCTCAGAGATGATCTCATCCAATTCTTATTGAAGAGGAAGAGCTAGATTCGATTCTTGGCCTTGGACCACTAGGTGTGTTACTGCAGACGACCCAAGCAGCCATTCTCCTCTCCTGTACAATACCTCACAGGGTTATTAAGGATCAATTAGGAAGCAAAAAGAAAGCACTTTGATAAGCCATGCAGTGCCACAGGAAAGTCTCCCAGCAACACTGCTGAGGAACAGGCTAAAAGAGATGGGCCCAACCCAACCCCTCCTACTTCTACTACCTTTGCTCTTCAATTATTTCCCATTTATCAAATTAAAATTTAAAAAGCTCCCACTTATCCTGTATGGACGTGGCACATACTTGTTTACTTGTTGTCTCCTGCATTAGATCAGGAGCCTCTTGAGCACAGGGACTGTCTTCTGCTTCAACTTCTATTCCCAGGGCTTACCTAGGACACAGTGGGTGCTTTCACTGACTGACCAACTCACCTCAGAATTAGAAGGGACCTCTGCCATCATGGAGACCAACCATTAGCTAAACAAAAATCCCTTCTATGAGATCCCTAAAAGAGGCTCTCCAGTCTTAGCCAGAAGACTTCTAGTAAGGGAGAGCCCATCACCTTCCAGGGAAGCCATTTCACATTTGAATAGCTCTGACTGGTAGGAAAGTTCTTTACAATAGACTAGTTGGCCTCTAGCACACAGTAGGTGCCATATAAATGCTTATTATTTCCTCCTTTCTATAGGGGTGGTGGGGTATCTCACACACACACCCGTACGTGCGCGCACACACACATGCACATGTGTACCCCTCACTATTTCTGCCTGTCAGTTTTGCCCTCTGAGGCCAGCCAAACAATCTCTACATCCTCTACGGTGACAGTCCTTCAGACTCTGTCATCTCTCCCTGAGTCAACTCTTCTCCAGGTTAAGTCCCTCCTGCCCCTTCTCTGGATCTTGAGGCTGCCAGTCAATAAGTATTCCAGGTCTCTCCTTGCTTGGTGTGTCCTGCAAATAAGTCACTGATCACAGTTAAGTAATGAACGGCAATTTTAGGAAGAAGGGAGCAATAAAAATGGGAGGTGGCACCTGAGAGGACCCCTGGAGTTAAGCTGAGGTGAGGGAGAAATATAAGCAAAGCATGGAGGACAGTCTGTGCAGAGGCACAGAGAGCGGTGACAGGATGGAGACGCTAGTCACTCAGTCTACAAGTATTTATTACGGATTCACTATGTGCCAGGCACTACACTAGGCACTACAGATACAAAGGAAGGCAAAAGCAGTCCTGTCCTCCAGGAGTTTCCATTCTAATGGGGTGGGGGTGGGGGAGGAAAGTGAGGGACATGAAGAAACTACAGACAGATACACACAGTATTGATGGGAGACAATCTCAGATGGAAGTCCCTTGCATTAAGGGGAAATCTAGAACAGCCTCTAGCACAGGTGGGATTTTAATGGAGCCTTGGAAGAAGCCAGGACGCCAAGAAGCAGAGAGGAGGAAGAAGAGAATCCCAGGCAGTCCTGAGTCCTAGCCCTGAGTCAAAAGATGGGAGTGTTGGGGCAGGGAGAGGAGAAGGCCAGTGCTCTGAGCCCTTCGAGTACATGTGCAAAGGAAGAGGTAGGAAGGGCTAAAAGCCAGGTCGGGAAAGAGTCAGGAATCTAGTTCTAGTGTATCCTGGAGGGTGTGTAAAGGGGAACCATATGAAATGAGTTTAGAAGGGCAGAGTGGAGTCAGACTCTGGAGGACCATGACTACGTAGCTAAGAAGTTTGGACCTCAGTCTAGAGAATAATGTTCCACTGATTATTTTTGAGTTAGGGGTGGAACGTGGTCAGACCTATAACTAGATGGCCTCTGAAGTTACTCCCACTCCCAGTGGGAGTTTGTGACTGGGAAGAGAGTTAGATCTAGGGAGGAAACAAAGAGGAAGACAGAAAAGAAAGGCCAGAGATGCAGGGGATGACAGACGGTCTTTTCAATTAAAGTTGGAAGTTCTCTGATCTAAGATCTGGGATCCAGGCTAGCATTTACCCCAACACAGCGGAGGCAAGTATATCTGGTCTTGAAACAATAGCTCCTAGCTAAAAAGCAGAGCAGAAACAATCTCTGAACGCTGAAGCCATTGCACTGCAATTACATAACCCAGCTGGCCGCATTTCACAAGGCTGTTCTCCCCCTACCAGTAAACAGCCCGAGCCTGTTTGCATTCCAGGCTGGACTTCTATTATTATTATTGTTGTTATTCCCATAGGGGGATTCATGGACATTTCACATATCCCAATGTGACTACTACAGACAGATTCACGCTGCATCATCCACTCTGACTTGGTTACAATCACTGAAACACAAAATGGGCCCCAGTAAGGACGGGGAGGGAATGTAAAGGGGAGAGCGCTGATTGCCTGGGAGGCAGGAGGTCGGGGTTCTAGATCTCACCATATGCCTTTGTGTACATCACTTCTGCTCTCTGGGCTGGAATTCCCTCAACTGGATCTTGAGAGAACTGCAGTAGACACTCTTCTCCATCTCTGTTAGCATAAAGGTCCTTCTAGCTCCCAACATCTCAGGTTCTAGAAGAATAGCTGACATTCATGTGGAGCTAGAAGGTCTATGAAGCAAGTGACTTATGTTTTCTGATTGGTTTAATTCTGTGTGTGTGTGGCGGTGCCATTATTATCTCCTTTTTACAGATGAAGACAGTGAGGTTTAGAAAAGTCAAATGACTGATCCAGGACACCCTTGGGCCCTTCTGACTCTCAGACCAATCCTCTATCCACTAGAGCCCTTGAAGCTGCTTCTCTGTTCTGTATTCAAGCTCTGCAGTTCTCTATTCTAAGTTCTGGGGCTATGTGAAAGCAGCCAGTGCTGGGGTGTGGGAGCCACAAAAATCCTGCACTCTGACTTGATGTGTCGGGGGGCACACATCTTGAGAGGAAGCCAGTCTAATGCTAGTATCCCAGATTTAGAGAGGAGGAAACTAAAGGCCAGAGAGACAAGAAATTACCTGCCAAGGCCACACAATCAGGGAACATGGGAGGCAAGAATTTGAACCCAAGACTGTCAACTCCAAAAAGAATAGGAGCTGACATTTCTAGAGTTCTGGAAAGGCTTAGAAAGCTCCTGACAATACATGGCATCATTTCAGCCTGTGTGGCAGAAAACACATTCGTATGCTCCATTTGAAAGATTGGTATGTTGCAGTTCACAGAGCTGTCTGCTTTGTCCAGGCTGAGTGTCAAAAATGGAATCCAAACTTGCATCTCCAAGTCCCACATATTCTTGCCATTTATACCTTCAGTTTAGTACAAGTTCAAGTCCCTGACCCATTGAAGACTCGTGCCTGGGTTTCATTAACTGTCTAGGAGGAAAGTGATAATCCTTCTCATTTCCTGCAGTTGAAGGTGACTGGCTGCCCCACAAATCTTCATCCTCCACTCTTCTGAGAAATTCCTGACAACTGAGGTTTCATTCCTTAAAGAAAAGCCAAGTAAACAAGACAAGCCCCAAGTGGGTGTCAGGTGCTCAATGGAATGCGTTCCTACTGCCAGTGGGCAAGTCTGCTGACCCAACAGCATCTTCACTTGTTTCAATTCATCAGGCCTTCTTGGGAAAAGGTAGAAAGGAAAACCACCCCAACTATGTAGATGATTCTACATAACTAAAGACTCAAGCAGCTATCCCTGACTGGCAGATGTGGGGTCATTTGAACTCTCCCCACCTGAACATCCCCAGGGATAGGGAACTCACAATCCACGGAGGCCGCTGCTCCCCCTTGGACGACCATCCCAGGGGGATGATGGGATTGGAAGTCAAGGGAAATGGTTCAGATCCTGGCCTGCTATTTCATGCTATGTCACCCTGGTCAACTCATTTGCCCTCAATGAGGTTCAGCTCTACTGTAAGATGATGGGAATAGACCAGGATCACAGATTTCAAGCTGGAAGAGACCCCCCCCCAAAGCCATCTAGAACAAATCCCACATCCCATAGGAGAAAACCAAAGTTTTGGGAGGTTGCAGCTGCCCACAGCCATGCAGGTAGGAAGCATCAGATAGTAGGACTGAAAGTCAGGCAGATGACCTGCCTTCAGAGGCAGTACTCCTCTGGCTGGAGCAGGCTACCCCTCCCCCCCATATTCTTGGAGGTCTTCCTACTCTAATTCCTATTATAAAAGAGTCCTCTGACAGTGAGCAAGCCTTTGACAACATCTACTAGGCGACCTGTGACCTCACTACTCCAGATTCAATCCAACAAGCATTCGTTAAGTACTTAGCACATGGCAGGCCCTGGGCTAGGACAAAAGGAAAGACAGCCCTTGCCTTCAGAAAGACCTTTGGATAGGCTGCGATTTCCTTCTTTGCTAAGAGAAGGGTCTGGACCAGATGATCTGTGGAGGCTTTGCCAGCTCCCCCATGGCATGGTCAGACCTGGCTGGCACAGCATGTGTTTCAGAGTGAGCAAGAAAGGAAGGAGGTCGGAAGCCACTTGGGGGATAACAGGGGAGCTGACCACAGGCTCCATACACATCTAAAGACCTGAAGCCCACTTCTTTTCTACTTCCCTTCATTCCCAGCTCAAATTCTGTGGGACCAAGTGATTAAGGCACAGCTCACTGTCAAAACATAGCAACCTGCAATATAACAGGCAAGAGAGAATGCCACTCATCCCCTCAGGGAACATGTCTGCTCTGCACACACACAGGCCCGGGCTCTTCTCCCCGTTCTGCTACATGCATGCTCTGCGGCTCTGGGCAGGCCATGTGCCCACTGTGAACTCTAGCTGGCTTCTTGTGGCTCCACCTCCAGCATTCACCAGTGCCTCACACACAGTAGGCAGTAATGTTTGCTGAATTGTATTGGATGTTTTAAAATCTCAATGAGACACACTGCTTTTTCATTCACTCAGCTACATGTATCACCACCATCTCTGGGCAGATCCTTGCACTTAGAACCTCAGGAGAATCAAGAACAAAGCCTCAGTTCTTGCCTTCAGGAAGCTCACGATCTGGGTATAACCTAACCCGTGCTGTGTGCACCAATGTAAACAGAAAGCTCTTAGTCCGCTTGATCTGGGGCTGTAAGGAATCTCAGAGGGCTGCTACCTGCTGCATGCCCCCCATTATGGGACAGATGAAAAGCATGACCCTTTAGCCCTTTCTGTCACCACCCAGAACATGCCCCTTCTCTGCCTCCCTCCCCTCCATCCCCTCATCCCAGGCTTCCTCACTTCAGGAGACACGACTGCTCTCCATACCTTAGGCATCTCCAAGGCTCACCTAGAGACAGCACCCAAAGGAGAAGGGACTAGGCTCAGAGGCCCACAGTCACAATGAGTCAGAGATAGAGTGACTTGATCTCAGGTCTCCCCTTGTTCCAAGACCAGCTTGCTACCCCCTATACCATAATGTCCTCTCTACCCAAGGTCAGACAGCTAGTAAATGGCAAGATCTGAAGCCAGGTTCCCTGGATCAATAGAAGGTGCTTCAGGGAAACAAAACTAGGCTCTACACGAAAAAATAAGAAACCCATCCCAAAAGGGAAGGGGCTGCCTGGGAGGTAGCAGGCATCTCTTCCTCCTCAGAGGTTCAAACAGAGGTGACAGAGAAGGCTCCTGCTCAGGCACAGGCCAGGCGGCTGGACCGTCTCCCCACCTAGAGAATCTGTGCTTCTAAATTCAGTTCTCCTCGTGCAACATCAAATGGCTGCCTCTTGATGTCGAAATATGTTTTCCATGCACGCCTTTCCTCGAGGGATAGTTCCTCTCTGTCCTTCATTTAGGGTTAGAGTGGGGCCCAGAGTCCAGAAAAAGCTACTTTAAAAAGAGATACCAATCCACTTATCTGGTTACAAATGGATTTCTACTGATATCTGTGACCCCTCAGACCTTGGGGCTCAGAACAACCACAGAAAATGACTGCTTCCAGGAAACCCTTTGGTTCACACAATACCAGGGCCAGGAGAATCTGAGAAGAACTCCATTGATTTGCTTTAACTTGCCTGACTCCAAAGTGGGGGAAGGGAGAAAAGAGACAGGAGTGAAAAGTATATATTTTTGAGTCAGTGCCTAAAGCAAAATGGTGCATTACCACAATGACTAGAATTGGAAGTAGAAGATCTGAGTTCAAATCCTGACCCACATTAATATCTCTTTCAGCTCAGAGAATTCACTTTCCAACGTCTAGGTCCTGCTTTCCTTGTCTATAAGATGAAGTAGCTATAACAGATGATCTCTAAGGAGACTGCCAACTCTGTGGTCTCATGGCTATCTCTCTTTTTAAAGGCAACAAACAGCAAAGTGAAGGGCAGTGATTAGTGAACAATATTGGATCAATTCAACTTACTAACAAACACTTATTAAGCACCAATTATTAAGCACTAAAGTCCTATTCTTGGTGCTGTGGAGACAAAAGATAAAAAGTGACAGTGCCCACCTTCAAGATACTTCCAGTCTGGTAGGAGGGATAGGACAGGTACAAAAATAACTAAGACACAAGACAGAATGTGATAGGAGCAAAGGAGATTCTCAAAAGAAGAAATGAAAATGATGAATAAGAACATGAAATAAAGTTCCAAAAATCACTAAGAACAAGAAAAATGCACATCAAGACAACCTTTAGATTTTATATCATACCCTGCAAACTGGCAAAGGACAAAAGATGGGAATAGTAAATATTGGAGGGACTGTGGGAAGATAGGCATACTAGTACATTGTTGGTAGAACTGTGAACCAGTACAACCATTATACAAATGATGAACCATGGATCCATATTCTTTGACCTAGAGATTCCACTTATGCCCCAAGGAAGCTACTGATAAGATAGAAGTCCCCATATACAGCAAAATTTTTATCACAGCCCTTTTTTCATAGCAAAGAATTAGAAACAAAGTAGATGCCCATCAACTGCAGAGTGGCTAAATAAATTGTGATATAAGAATGTAATGGAATATTCCTGTGCTGTAAGAAATGATGAGTATGACAGAGCATATAAAAAGAACTACATGAAGTAATGCACAGTGAAGCCAGCAGAGTCAAGAAAATTATATATAATGAGCACAGCAATTAAAATAGAAAGATTCACCAATAAAAATCAAAAGTAAACGTTGTGAAATTGTAAAGAAGCATGGCTCCATGGTACCTAGACAGAGGTAGGTGATGCGGTAGGTAAACCACTATTATTGTTGTTTGTCCTTTGTTTTAGAAGAAGACCATGACATCAGGAGGGTGATATCATGACTTGCAAGTGAATTGGATTTAAGTGAGGCAGGGCTGTGCAAAGTCATCAACCTCACTTTTTCCTCTGTAGTCATTGGTCCAGTGGCAAGATATAGATCAAGATAAATGGAGGTGGCTCTGGATGCAGTAGGAGACCTTGGTCTTTTTAAGCTAAGGTCTTTCCCACAATACCCATTCAGTGATAAAGGCTAGGTAAGAAATAAGGCAAAGAATGGACTCTTCTACCTAGTCAAAAAACAAAACAAAACAAAAAACAACCAATCTGGGAGGGGAAGACCTTCAGGATTTCTGGCCAAAACAGAAACAATGGCTATTTACACTCACTCTGAGCCATCAGAGCCCAAAGGATGACCAAGCGAGTCACTTGGGTAAAGCATAAAGCCTGGAGAAAGGAAGCCAGGTTTGAATCAGACATTCAGTAGATGTATGCCCTACATAAGTCATTTAACCTCCATCAGTCTCAGTTTTCTCAACTGTAAAAAGGAGATAATAATGTAAAACTGTATGTATATGTATATGTATATATATATATACACATACATATTACAAATATAAAAACTGTAAAAAGGAGATTAAAAACAAAAACTGCCCAGTGTGGTGGTGAGGACCAAGGAGATAACATTTGTTATCTTGGCACATTTAGCACAGGGTTTGTTTCTACCCACCCACCCCCAAGGAAAAGATATGAAAAGAAACCCTGGGCCCAGCCCTTGGCAGAGGTGAGAGGGCCCAGGGCAGTATCTTGCGCATATTTTCATCAGTCTTTTCCCACCTATTGATTATTTTCCCCACTGGGGAGGGGGAGAATCTTTAAAAAATATTGTCTGCAATATGAGATGGCTTTCTGGGAGGGGAGAAGTGATACTGAGGGTAATTTTGGTAAAGTAAAAAAACCAGAGACATCAATAAAGATTTACATTTTGTAAAAAGGTACTGTGGGAAAATCAGAAGAGGAGATAGTGCTTGGGTTTGAGTGCCAGAAAGAAAAAGCACTCATTTTGTTTTGAGCCCAGCTCTCCCACTTTAAGGGACCTGGCGCAGATTCCTAGCTCTCTGTACCTTTTGGTTTCCTTTGTAAAATAAGGGCTGTCTCCACCTCCAGATCCTAAGGGGAGACAGGAGACTTCCCTCAGGAGGCAGCACCAGAGCTAGGCCCTTGAAGAAAGACCGTCGCTGGTGACTTCTGTATTTGTATCTGCATACCTGACACAGCGCCTGGCACCCAGTGGGTGCTTAAGAAATACTTGCTGGCTGATTGAGAATTTCCATAGAGATAAGGAGAAAGAGTAGTAGAGTTTAATTAAATGAACTGAAGTGATTAATTTGCATCGCATTAATTACCTCTCTGAATTCTATCAATCTATGACCCCATAAATGTTTAATGAATTGAATTACATGATGCTGGGCACAGCTTTATCACTAGAAAAGTGGGAAGCAAGTCTAAGACTGTGTCAGAGAAGCCAGCTAAGTGGGGCAGGGAGGCAGAACAAGACTCAGGGGCCTGGGGCAGCAGGAGCCCTTAAGGTCTGAACTGTCAGAGAGCTCACTGAGTAAAGGCGGGCAAGTCATTCCTTCCAGCTGAGCCTCATGTTCCACATCTGTAACATGATCAAAAAAGTCACTTCTAGCTCCAATATTTTCTGTTTTATGAAAGGGAGCTAGGCCTCAGTTTCCTATTTTGTAACATGGGGATAATAATAGCACCTACCTCCCAAGGATCATGTATGGAAAGCGCTTGGGAGAAAAAAAGCATAGTATCAATGTTAATTGTTGTCGTGTCCAGCTCTGACAGATTATGATTCAACAGTCATTTTTCTTACTACCAAGCCATGGCCAGTCCACTTGCTGTCCCAGAGGTATCCACATAATGCCAGGAGAATAAGAGGAAGGTCTTCATTGTGGCCAGGGACTGGGGGGGCGGCATCACAGTGGCACTTTTGAAGATCTCTGGAGAATCTGGACAAGAGGCTTTCTGGGTGGGAGGGCACAGCTCATAGAGAAGCTGCAATCAGCACCATTGGGGAGAGTACCCACCTCCCCAGTAAGGTCACAGATCCATCAAAACAGATCCTGAGGGGGCTAGAGAACACAGGAAGGACATGAGTGAAGCCATGCTGACATCCCCCTCCTCAGGACCAACAGCAAGGCCTTGTCCTTTCAGTGGTCAGTGCAGCAAGGGACCAGTCCCCATAAGTGAACTGCACAGATGAAGCCTTGCAGGGCTCCAGCTCCTTCATGGGCCCTCATTCTTTGTTTACCCTTCCTTCCTTCTTCTGCCCTTCCAGCAGGGGCTGGCTCCAGAACAGATTAGCAATAAACCCGAAATGCTGGGATCAAACTCAACGGCTTGATCCTCACTAGAATGGAGCACTAGGGAAATAGATGAGCTCACTCACCAGAGACTCAGGGGACCAGCCCACCACTGGCAAAAAGAGGGAGAAAGACCACATGAGGGAGTAGGAGCAAATCAAACCGCTCAGTCCCAGAAATAATAGCAATTTCTAACTGAATGAAGTTCAGGAAACTACCAACTTGGGGAGAACAAAAGCTACAATTAGGAATGAACTCCTCAGCCTGACTTAGGATCGATCCTCTAGGAGAACTAGGGATTTAAGTTCCCAGTTACTTGTCCCTGGAAGTAAAGATGCAAAAATTTCACATCAAAATGTGCACTATGTACAATCTGAGCAGGTACTCAAGAAAATTCTTTTTCATCCAAGGTGTGGCTCCCAGTATCCCATCCCTGGCTAGTGACAGAATCTGGCAAATTGGAAATGAACAGAGGCACAAGTTCCTGGTCCTTGTTTGGCTCTGAGGCTAATGAACCAATAAGGCAGCTGGCCTGGCCTCTTCCTTCCAGGCAAACCAGCAGGTTCCACACTGGCCTAATGCTTATCATGGCAGCAGCTTCAATTCTAATCCCAACCTGAAGCAGAAACCTACTGGCAAAGAGAGAGAGACAGACAGACAGACAGACACAAACACAGAGGCACACACAGAAACAGAGACAGAGTGTGAGAGACAGAGACAGACAGACACCCTAGATCAAAGGCAACTACATAGGGTGCTTCAATTGTTGGACAGCTCTAAGTGTTAGAAAGCTCAAGCTCATTCTGAACTGAAACCTGCTTGCCTCTACCTCCCCACTAAGCCTGATTCTAACCTTAGGGACTGGATAGAACAAGTCTACCATACCATGGCTACTTGATGAATAAAGGAATATTGTAATCATGGCAATTTTGTCTCCTTTTCCTGACTTTTCCTTCTCAAAGCTAAATATCCTCAGCACCTCGCACAGGATCATTCTAAGGCCTGGCTGCCCACCTCCCAACATTATTTTCCCTAAAGCATGTTTCCCAGAATTTGATCCAATATTCCTAATGTGGTCTGATCAGTGCAGAGGACAGTAGCATTATCAGCTCCCTCTCTTTGGATAAAAAACACTGTGGAAATACAAAACATTTCAATCATATCTGAGAATACACAGGTCCAGCTCTCCCTAGAGAAACTGAGTATTCGCTTCTAAATTCTAAAGAGGATGCTGAGGCATTAAAATGTGGCCTCTCTGGGCCTTCGTTCTTCATCTTTAAGGAGTCTAGGAGAGGCAAAGATTAGAGGGTACAACAAAAACCTTTCCAGCTCCAGGTCCTAAATCTTCAGTGTCTGTAAGGGGTGGGAATTGGACAGGACACCCTGTGAGGTCCCTTTCTTCTCCAAGAGTCTCAGGTTCTTTCTCATCTTGTCAAACTTTGAACAGCTGAGAATTTGTTTGGCTCTTGTGTTTTTGCCTCCAATGCTCACTTGGAGATGGGGGGAGGGAAGGGTTAAGGGGCTTCCTAGAGATTCTTTCACCTATATTTAGGTTATTCCTTAACCTAGTCCTGGGCTGAAAAGGAAGTCTTCCTCAACACCCTGGGACTCAGCCACCCCAGACAGCACCAGTCTCCTTGGCCTTTCTCTTTATTCAATAATGACTTTTATAACCATTGTTCCAACCTAGAAAATATATGGAAAAATTGCCCCACTATGGTGAAGTTTTATTTTTTATTTTTTTTTAAGTTTTCCTTGGTTCCCACTTTCTTCATATTGTTGTATGAGTAAATATTGCTTGAGAACAATTTTTAAAGCTTATTTTTTATTAAGAATCTTAGTTCCTTCCCCCAAACTGAAAAATAAAAACTAAATATTAACAAAACAAAAAAAAATACATAAAATATATGCATAGTAAAGCAAAAACCAATTCCCTTTCTGTTCATGTCCAAAAAATTTATGACTCAATTGGTTCCCTGAGTCCATCCCCTCCCTGTCTGATGTGGACAACATGTGCTTCATCATGGGCAAACTGGAATCAAGGTTGGTCACTGAACTGACCAGAGTTCTTCAGTTTTTATCTTTAAAATGTTGTTACTGTATACATGGTCCTCCTGGTTCTGCTAACTTTACTCTGCATCAGTTCATGCAGATTTGGAGAACAATATTTAAATCAAAATGAACAAGATATTTCCCCTCTCTGAGTATCAGTTTCATTGCCAAATCAAAGGATTTTCAGCTAAATTATCCTCTAAGCTATAAAACTCTATATTCTAAAATCCCTTCTAATTCTGACATTTTCTATCCTAAGAATGCTCCCAGCTGATATTTTATATTCTACGCTCTAAGTTCCTTCTAGCCAGGCATTCTCTGTTCTTCATTCTAAGAACTTTCAACTGTAACATTCTGTGAGTCCAGAAATAAAACTTTACTGCCCACCAGGAAGGAGCAGAATAAGACAGTCCTCCTTCACTGCTCCAACTATGTAGGTCGGTCTATGGTGTGTGCTCCCTGCTCAAACCCATGACCCAGGGCACACAATAACTCCTCATTCTTGCCATTACAGAGTGCTAGCATTTTTTAATGTTTTCCTCTTTTCCTGTGTGCCAGCACCCAAACAGGCATGAAGCATCCTGCAAAAATACCTGGGGCTCGGGGGCAGGTAGGCCAAGCACTTCCATGAAAAAAAGAAGCTTTGAATGCTAAATATACCTCAGCAGCTTTCCACCTTGTGACTCTGTTCTTTTATCTCATTTAAGCAAACGATCAGAGCAGAGAAGACTCTAGGGAGCCAGAGACAAGAGAGCAGCCACCTCTTAACTGGGGAACTTTACAAAAAGACTTGATTTCTTTAAGTGCTATCAGATCAGGAGACAGAATGAATCATTTTCAGCTGAGAGGTTGGAAGAAATCTGGGCAAGCTTCCTGGAAGAGGTCATTTCCTGTCTCTAGGTCTTAGCCTGCCCTCCCCACACCCAAACAGAAGGTTATTCTGGTTAGCCTCTCCAGTTCCTTTGAACCTTTAAATGCTGCAGTGTAAGATCCTAAGGGAGTAGGGAGAAAAGGCAGGTCTTTTCAAGTTCCATGTGGCCCACATGCTGATTGGATTCCCTGGGGTCACAGCCAGAAGTGTTGGGCCTTCCCTGAACCATCAGAGAGCACTGTCATGCCGTGACTCCTGAGTACATGGTTCTCCCTATTGAGTATAGTTATGCCAAAGTCCTTTGGGTTATAATGAAACCAAATTCTTGCTTCCCAAGAAACTCTACTGCCCAAAGGTCACTCACTGGTCCTCAGCAGGGTCTATAATTGACCAGAATTGGCTAAAGGTCCTAGGCAATGATTTGAGAACCATGTCTTTGGCTGAATAACAAGGAAAAACCAATCTGGAGGAAGGGCCTGCAAACTTCGGACAAAAAGTGACCTTATTCCCAGGCCAAGTGCCTCAGCCATTCGCGATTAGCAGATGGCTGCTATTGAAAGGTACCAAAAGCACCTCCAGCTGACATCTCTTTCCTGCTTCAGAACTCATTCTTTCAACAAACCCTAATTTCATGGCTCCTCTGGAGAGGAATCAAACATTTTTTAATTTAATTAATATTTTTGCAGGATGCTTCATGCCTGTTTGGGTGCTGGCACACAGGAAAAGAGGAAAACATTAAACTGTACTGAGAGGAATCAAACATTTTTGCATCCAAGGGGTTGAAAATCTAGTTGGAGAGAAAGCATAAAACAACTTGTCAAACAAATGTAAGGAAAATTGGGATGTACTAAGTATATATAAGGACTAGAATGTGAGCTCCTTGAGGGCAGGGACTGTTTTTGTATTTGCTTGCATTTGTACTCTCAGGACTTGGCACAGGGTAAACAGGGCTTAATAAATGTGTGTTGACTTGCCCCAAATGCTATGAGATAGAGTGACAGAGGATCCATCATTTTCAGCTGTGGGGAAACTTCTTGGAAAAGGTGGCGTTTGTGCCATCTGCAAAGATGAGGAGGACACTGCCAAACAGAAGTGGGCAGCAGGGAAAAGGAAGGGCCTTCTAAGGGTAACAACAACTAGGTATATACTGTTTTTATCTGCTGCTATGATCTCACTGGTAAAGGGAGCTCCTGCTGACTAAGTACAAGGCTGTACTTGGCATCAAGATCTAGGCTTGAATCCACCTCAAATACTAAGTGTTTGATCCTTGGCAAGTCATTTAACCTTCCTAAGCCCCACTTTTTTCATCTCTGAAGGAGGGATAATAATAGCACCTTCCTACTAGGGTAGCTGTGTGGAAAGGACCTATATGTACAAATTTATTGACAACAACTTTTTTTTATGGTGGGAAAACACTGGAAAGAGAGTCAAGGTGACCATCAATTGGGGAATAATCGAACAGGTTTTGGTACGTGAACTTAATGGAAAATGATTGGCTGTGACTTAAGAAATGATGAAAGGGCTGGATTCAAAGAAACACAGAAGATTTAATATGAACTGATGTAGAGAAAAATGAGGAGGTCGAGAACAATTTATACAATGACAAAAGTATTATAAAGAAAAAGAACTTTAAAAGACTTCAGCCCAATGATGACTCCAGAAGAGTAATGCCCAAGCATCCATCCCCACTCTTGTTAGAGAGATGAAAGCCTGTGGAGAACTACAATTTCCAGACATAATTACTACAAAAATAATGTTTGGCTTAACTTTACTTTTGTTGCAAGAGAGAACTGATGTTACTGTGTAATTCTAGAGTTCTAAAAGGTCTCTGACCAAAATGACAAAAACAGGAACAAAGGGAAAACACAAATGTTTGTTCCCTCCTGAATTTTCCAGTCCTTGTCATGGACCTCACCCTTACCCCCAAGTCCCAAAATAAACCTGAATCTTTTTTTCCTCCTCCATGACTTCAAAATGTCTGGGGAATTTGCAAACTCTCTGAAGTCTAATTACGCCAACCATTCCAGAATTTACACAAGAGAGCAGGGAGTGAACACACACACACACACACACGACTGCAAGGAAATCAGAAGCAGCCTTAAAAATAGCTAGTAACCTACCTTCCTTTACATTTACAAATGTCTAGTGAGAAAGTTTTAGAGACAAAACAGATTACAGGATAACAGATTTAGAGCTGGAAGGGACTTACTTTAAACTCTTCATGTTGTCGATGAAAAAACTAAGACAACAATCCTATCCTAAAGACTTATACACAGCTAGTATGTGGCACAAAATTGCCCTTTCCACTTTGCCACACTGTCTCTCCTAAACAATTTTGATAGGATCTTCACAAAAGATTTGTCACATACACACTCTCCCTCCCTTCTCTCTCTCTCATATGAGATTAACACAGAGAAAAAAGCCAAGGCGTGATGCTATCTGAGGGCAGGAATTCTGCTTAGAACATCACATTAAGCTTTTTAACTACTGCAAGAAAGAAGTAAATAGTTTTAAGAGAGTGTACTTCAACCCCCAAAAGGATTCGACAGAACTTCTGATCAATTTCCCATACAGACAAAACCCAGTGGTTGGTATTTCCAGTCAATAGCTGGAAAGAAGAAATTCTCAGGTGGGCAACAGCAATGAGCAAGGGCAGAACGCTTTCAAAATGAGTCCAGTATATTCCTGGATGGGCCAGCACTGCTGTCCCCACCTGGACCACTAAGCCAGCCTCCTAGCTGCTGCTCTGTCTGACTCCCCTGGATCATGCACAGGCCGGCAGAAGTATCTTCCCACAGACCAGCTCTGGGCGATGTCACTCTTCTGTTCAAATTCTTCCACAGGCACCCCAGTGCCTTCTAGAGGAAGCCTAAGCTCCTTGTTCTGTGGCGTTCAAGGTCTTCCATCTGAAAACGCAGTATACCTTTCAGTCATATCTCCAGCCATTCCTCTGCAGGGAGCACTCCACCTGCCCAAGAGGTCTCCTCCCTTCCTGTTCCCCTGAACTTTAAGAGCATCCCTTTTCTCACTACCGATTTTCCATTCAATCTCTCCTCCAACCTCTTGCAGAAAATCATTCCCTGAGCACTGACCATGGAATCCTCTGACACCCTCTAATACCTACCAGCTTGTTCTACTAGGCCCTGGGAGAAGAAACAAGAACAGTGAACGGAAATCACAGTCAGTCTGTAACCACTGTGCCAAGTGCTGGGTGATACTTTGGTTGTTCAGACATTTTCAGTTATGTCTGACTCTTCATGACCCAATTTGGGGTTTTCCTGGCGAAGATACTGGAGTGATTTATAATTTCCTTCTCCAGAAAAGGAAATGGAGGCAAACAGGATTAAAGTGACTTGCCCAGGATCACACAGCTAGTTAGTCTGAGGCTGGTGACAGAATGAGAGGCAAAACCCAGTCCTCACCCTCACTGAGCTCCTAGTCTAATTGGGCAGAAAACAGACAAATAAACAGGTACATAAAAGAAAATCCTGAGAAAATGAAGGGCCACTCAGATGGGAAGGCACTGGGAGCTGGAGGGGCATGGGAAAAGCCTAACGCAGAAATTGGGACTGGAGCCAGTCTCAAGGAAACCAAGGAAACTGAAAGGCAGTGTAAGACGTGAGAGCATTCAAGGCAGAGCGACAGCCTGCTTTGGAAATGCACAGGGAACCATTGTGTGCAAGGACCAGAAAGGGGGCCAGAGACCCAGAGATGCAAAGCTTAGGGAGCACGGTTAGGCTTGAGGGAAAGATAGGAAGGGGCCGGGGCTGTGAGGAGGAGGCTGATAATGAGCAGAGGTGTCCACGGGAGGCCTGCCTGCTCTGGGGTGGCAATAACACCAATATGACAACTCACATTTTTACATGATAAAGTTACAAGAGCTCTGTAAGACAGGTGGCATAACTACTGCTATACCCATTCCACAGACAAGGAAAGTGAAGCTCAGCACAGTAAAGAGGCTTGCCCACGAGCTAGGCCACTCTGACTGTAAGGGCAGCAGGGGCACCCACGCCTCCTCGGCTCCTGCCATCCCCAGCTGCCTTCTGATGAAAGGGAAGCATCCTCTCTCTGGTGGGGATGAAGGAGCAGGGGGGTGGGCATGTGGCAGGGACAGGGTAAGGAAGGGGGTTGGATGAAATGACCTCTGATATTCCTCAATTTGGGGATATGCTAAGTGTGCACAGATGGAAAGCAGTAAGAGTTAAGTTTTCTAACACTATCTTATTTTAGCTTCAGAACAACCTTATAAGTGCTTTTACAAAGAAGGAAACTGAGGCTCAGAGGGGTCCCTTGCCTCTGGTCACAGAGCATTTGAATCTAGGTCTTGTTCTTAGTCTACACATGGTCAGTGCTCAATAAATATTTCTCAACTGATTTCAGCAGAAAGGGAGCATTCGGACGTGGTCACCAGAGACAGAAAACCTCTGATGACAAGGAGTTGACAAATGGGGGAGCAGGAAGGCCACTGGAGTCATGATCACTAGTAGGTGACAGACCACGCTGAATAATGTGCCCCCCTTCCCTCCCCAAAAGCTGCTGTCACAATGCTGGCTTACGAAAAGCAGGCTTGTTCTGCAGGGGGACAAGCATGGGAGTGGAGATGGCCGGTGGACAAAGGGCAAACAGAGAGAAACACAATATGCTAGAGGAGGTAGGCCAGGGCAGTGCGTGAGGCAGGCAAACACAGCCTTATCTTACCTTCTGTGACAGATGAAGCAGAGCTAGGTCAATATTTTTAAAGCATCCAAAAGCACAGGCAAAGCCTCCAATCACCTGTCAGCTCCCTCTGCAGAGCTACCCAGGCCATTCCACAGAGTGGGATAAAACCTTCCTTGTCTGAACTGGAGCTTCCTGCAGCTCAGCATTCCCCTAAACTGCCCAATGTTTGATCTCTTAGGACCCAGGGACACATCTATTTTCTGGTCTCTGATTGTCTCTAGAGTATCCACAGAGAAGGGTATCTTTTCTGCCTTCTCAGACCTTCAACCAGAACCCCCAAGTTGCTGTATTTGGCCTAACAGCTACAGCAAACTTTCATATTAGGGAATTAGAAGTCAGATGAAAGGCCTGAAAACCCAGAACCCAAAATCTGGAAGGAATGTGAGAACAGAGATGGACTGCTTGTTATATCTGGAACCCGCCTCAGCAATCATCGCATCCTGTACTCTCATTTTACAGAATAGGCTCAGAGGAATTATGGGATTAGCCCAAGGTCATACAGTGAATTAATGGTAGAGCCAAGATAGTCCCCAATCCAGGGTTATTTCCATTACCCCTGGAGCTGCTTTATTTGCATTTTCCATAAAACCTAGTATAGGATCGGCACAGAAAAGGTGCTCAAGAAATAGATGTCAACATAGTTCATCCAGTGCCAAAGCAGAGGGCTAACCCCTTGGCCCAAATCCACCCTCTCTGGTCACAAAGTTCTAGGTCTGGCCATAGGGCTGAACAGGGAGCTGGCTCCCAAACAAGGCAGAGCTTGCACAAAAACCCTTTGGGCCTCAGTCCACAATGCTGGGCAATGCAACAAGAGCCTTGAGAAGGTTGAATGAATCACTCAGTCTTGGAGCTCTCTAGCCTTCCCTTTTTGGTGAAAAGTTCTTTTTGTTCCCCACCAAAGGGGATTCTAGTCCCTGAGTCAGCTAAAACCAAGCACTCTAACAAGGCCTCAACAACAGCACGGGAAGAGTTGGTTGGAAAGTTGGTTTATGGGAAGGCCAGTGATTCGTACTTTTAAATTCCACCAAGAGTAACGATTATTTCTCTAAGCCACTGACATTTCCCACAGTTCAGAGGAGCCACTTTAATTCTGGATAAAATGGAATTTCATCCTGTCCCAGAGCCCACAGCTCTTGAGTAAAATACATGATGGAAGCTGGTGAGTCATTCATTCCTGTTCCTGGAAAAGGAGGGGACAGAGGAATGACAGGGAAGCAGTGAGAAATGCAAAAACAGAGACTGGGGAGAAAGACAAAAACATGGTGAAGTGGGAAGACACAGAAATTTGAGAAGAGAGGGGGACACCCAACAGAGGCATTAATTAATAAGCTAGTATCGGGGCAGCTAGGTGGTGCAGTGAGTAAAGCACTGGCCCTGAGTCAGGAGGTCCTGAGTTCAGTTCTGGCCTCAGACACTTAACACCCACATAAAAAAAAAAAAAACTAGCCATGTAACCTTGGGCAAGTTACTTAACCCCAATTGCTTAGGGGTGGCCAGGTGTCTCAGTGAGTAAGAGGACCTGCCCCAGTGTCGGGATGACCTGGGGATCGAATCTGGGCTCAGATACTTAGCACCACACCCAGAAATAACTGGCCCTGTAACCTTGAGCAAGTTACTTAATCCCAATTGCTTAAAAAAAAATAAGCTAGTATGTGTTAGGATGGGTACTAAGCAAGAGAAATGCAAACACAAGTAGTCAACAGCCCCTGCCCTCAAGGAGCCTCCACCTTAATAGGGCAAGACACAACATAAAGGAGGTGCCAGGAAGTGGGGAGGAAGGACATGGAAATAGCAAGGTGCGGGTTTTTTGGCCTGGGCCCCAGCAAAGTGAGATGAAAGCTTGTCTATCAGAAGCAGGGAACCCAGAGGCAAAGTTTAAGGGCATCAGACTTGAGCCAATCCTGTGAGGATCTTTTGGGGTTCCTGGCTCTGTCACCTGGTACGTTAGCTATCTTTCCCAACTGAGTGGCACCCCATGCAGACCACCCACACCTTTGTCTAAGGCCCTAACTAGTGCTCAACAACACGTAAACAAGGACAGACAGGTGCCAGAGGCACTCTGTTAGAGACCCTTTATTAAGAAGAAATCAAAATATTTTTTTTTTAAAGCAATCAGGGTTAAGTAACTTGCTCAAGGTTACACGGCCAGTTATTATTTCTGGGTGTGGTGCTGAGTATCTGAGCCCAGATTTGATCCAGGTCATCTCGACACTGGAGCCAATGCTCTTACTCGCTGAGCCACCTGGCCGCCCCTAAGCAATTGGTGTTAAGTAACTTGCTCAAGGTTACACGGCCAGGTGTTTCTGGGTGGGTGCTAAGTGTCTGAGCCTGGGATTTGATCTCCAGGTCTTCTCAACACTGGAGCCGGTGCTCTTACTCGCTGTGCTACCTGGCCGCCCCAAGACATCAAAATATTAACAGCTACTCTCTGGGTCCAATTGTTCAGACAGCTCCAAATCCACCTAATGTTACTACTGCCTAACTAGGCCAGGTCTGACCTGTTCTTGATGAAGACAACATCTAACCACCCAAAGATGATGGTTCTGATCACCACTTCTTTTTATACATGGTGAGAAACTACCCCTCTGAGAAGAAACCAGGATTTTAATAACAAAGGGAGCTCCTGAGATGCAAATTCCCCCCAGCCAATGTGGAGATTATGACCATCTATGACTTGATGGATAAGACCTGCTGATCCACCTGAGGGACACAGAGGGTTTCAATGACTTACCCAAGGTCACAGAGCAAAATGTCAGAAGTGGAGTCAGAGCCTAGGTTTTTATGCCTTCAAGTCCACTGCTCTGCCTACAATACAAGACTTGCTTCTTTAATTCTAGAATATTCCCAGAAATCAAAGTCTGGCTCATGAGCCTACAGTTAGCAAAGTCCACTCTTTTCCCTTCTCCAGCCATAGAGTACTGCTCCCATTCTCCCCAGTCTTTCAAGGATTACTAGGAGGGAGTGGCTTAGCAATCCCCTTGCTGGCTGTTGAGGACATTGCTTGGGCCTGGGTGATGTGAATTCACATTAAGACTTGGGTTCCAATCCTGACTCTGCGACCTACTAGATCAATTACTTTGGGAAATTCATTGCCTGGGCCTTACCGTCCTCATCTGTTTAAGGAGGGAGTGGGGTCGATGATCTCTTGTTCATCCTAGCTCCAACTCATATGAACAGACATAGACAGAAAGGGAGTGAGAAATATGTAGTCAGAAAAAGAGGGAGGCAGCATGGTACAGTGGCTCCTTGGAGGGTCCTCCTCATTCTGCGAGACCGCATCGTGACATCCCATTCCAACTCCCAGACCTTCATGTAAGGAGGGAGCATCTCATTTCTCACTTGGTAGCACCACTCTTAACTTCTCCACCATGTCCACATGAAGGGAGGGCACCTTCCCCCCCTTTGTGTGTTGGCTTCCCCCTCCTTGAGGGCATGGCCTGTCTTTCTTCTCCCTCAGAATAGTGCCTGGCACATAAAAGATGCTGAGTAAATGTACACTGAATTGAAAACATTTCTCTTTACAACCCAAGACACCTTGTAAATTTGTATGGCATCCATAAATTTATAATGTTTGAGTTTTACAAAGAGTATTTCTGCTCCAGTCTCTTCCTCTTAGTCTTTTACATGTTATCTAGGAACTATTCCTGAAGCACAGCTGTGACCAAAACACTGCTCTACCAAAAACATCAATAGCTCCCTATTGCCTCACCTCCAAACCAGGCAATGGGTGGACAATGCAAAGGACAGAGTACTATACTTAGAACTAAGGAGGCCTGAGTTCAAATGCTGCTTCAAACAATTACTAGATGAGTAACCCTGGGCAAGTCACTTAATTTCCTCTCTCTTCCCTGGTTTCCTCAACTATAAAATGGGGATAATAAAAATACTTACCTCCTAAGTTTGCTGGATAAAAAGATAACATTTTCAAAGTGCTTTGCAAACCTTAAGGGATTGTATAAATGCAACTGTTGTTATTATTATTAATAACAATGTGCAAGCCTCTGATCCTGGCATTCAAGACCCTCCACAACCTAGCCATGCATCACTCACATGACTTGCTGCTGCATGCTCTATGTTACACCCAATCCCACTACTGTCATGCCATTTCTGTCCTTACCAGTTGTTTCCGTGCACTGACTCATACTGTCCCCCATGGACCCACACCAACCCTCGTTAGCCTGTTAAAATTCCTTCTTTCAAACATTCAGCTCTGGTACAACTTCCTTTGGGAAGCCTTCCCTCACCCGAAGTCACCCGCTCCACCCCCATCGGAGTGAAATGTCCATAGGCTCATAGACTGAGAGATGGAAAAGGATGAGTCGGCATGGTCTAGGGAAGGGAATGCTGACTCTGGGATCAGGGGCCCCAAAGGGAAATCCTGCCTCTGAGGTTAATGTGACTTTGAGCCACTGTTTTCATCTCTAAAACAAGGGGGTGGGCTGAAATGACATCTGCGGTCTCTCCAGCTTTAGAAGTTATGACCCACCGATCTGAGGGACTATCTGGTCCAACACCTTCACTTCACAGATAAGAAGCACAAGGTTCCATTTTATGAACTTAACAGCAGCACAGGAACAAAGTCATAACTCAAACCAGGTCATCTTGCTTCAGATGCAAGATGTAATCTTTCCTTCAAATTTTTCATAACACTTGGTCTGGCTCTTTTTGCTACCTTCTTCCCCATCACATTCTACTTTCAGAGCCTCAAAAGTATCCTCAACTCTTCCCTTTCCCTTGCTCCTTCTCCTGATATCCAATCAGCTAATAAGTCTTGGTGATTCCATCTCCATATCACCACCTACATCCATCCCCTTCTGTTCATTCACTCAGGTTCCAGTTCTCCTGATCTCTCACCTCAACCACAATAGCAGCCACCTCCTAATAGGGCTCCCTATTTCCAGTCTCTTCTTTCCCACAGATCCTCCACAGAGCTATGTTAGAAGTCTCCCAGAATCTAGTTCCCACCTACTTAGCCAAATTTATTCCCTTTCACACACTCTCCACTCTAGCCTATTAGCTGGTTTTCACACATGATAAAATATTCTCTGCCTCTACTGCTGCCCATATCTGGAATACACTCCATGCTCCCTTTGGATTCCTCCTGAAAGCCCGGGTGTCATACCTTCCTTCACCAGGCCTTCCTGACCATTCCAGTCCTCTGAAATCACATTGTATTACCTTTCTGTATTTTTGAAGCTGTTTTTCTGGGTACATATTACAGTCTACCAACCCCCTACCCCCATGTAAGCTCTCTGGAGGCAAGAAATGTTATTTCTTATGTTTATGTATCTCAAGTAGTTCCTTGTCTATAGTAGAGCCTTAAATAAGTGTTTGCTTTCTCAGTGTTAGGGTAGCTGGGGAAATAGATAGATGGATGAATGGATGGCATAAGGTAAGTACAATATGAAGGGATGATATCTAAAAAATAAAATTAAGGGGTGAGAGAGGAATCTACAGGGAGAAGGAGAAAGGGTGAGGTAGAATGGAGTAAATCATCTCACAAAGAGGCAAGAAAAAGCTTTTCCATTGGAGGGGAAGAGAGGAGAGAGGAGAGGTAATGAGTGAACCTTACTCTTATCAGATTTGGCTTAAGGAGGGAATAACATACACACATAATTGGGTATGAAAAGCTATCTTACAGGAAAGTAGGGGGGAAGGGGATAAAGGCAGGGGGGCAATAGAAGGGAGGGCAGATTGGGGCAGGGGGTAATCAGAAACAAACCCTTTTGAGGATGGACAGGGTGAAAGGAAAAAATAGAATAACTGGAGGGCAGCACAAGAAGGAGTGAAATATAGTCTTTCACAACATGACTGTTAATGGAAGTGTTTTGTATGACTACACATGTATAACTCATACTGAATTGCTTGTCTTCTCAATGAGGGTGGGTGGAGATGGAGGAAGGTAGAGAATGTGGAACTCAAAGTTTTAAAAAATTGTTTTTACATGCAATTGGGAAATAAGATATACAGGCAATGGGGTATAGAAATCTATCTTGTCCTACAGGAAAGTAGAAGGGAAGGGGATAAGAGAAGGGTGGGGGGGGGGGTAACAGAAGGGAGAGCAGATTGGGGGAAGAGGTAATCAGAATGCACATTGTCTTGGAGTGGAGGACAGGAGAGATGGGGAGAAAATTTGGAACTCAAAATCTTGCGGACATGAATGTTGAAAACTAAAAATTATTAATTAACAAAGTAAAAATAAAAAATACTTATGTAAGAAGATAGATGACCTTACCCATTCTCTTTGGAAACTACAACTCTCAGAAGCCTATATGAAATTCTGGGAAGTTTTTTGCATGCCCCCAGAAGTGAACATGAGACAAGTTCTAGTCTGGGTGACAGAGATAAAAGAATATTCATCTTAAAAAAAGAAGACAGGTGTTTTCTGCTCCATAGTCTTTAAAAGCAATGCACAATCTTCCATGGGCAATTCAGTCTGTTTTCTCCCTTTTATTGGATCCTGGGTCTGGTTTGTTGTACATCTATAATATCTTTCCAAGAGATGGGTATTTACATATATACTTTATAGTGTGTACACCAAACTGCATGTAATGGTCTGGAAAATAAGCATTCTTTATGAACTTGGTTCTTCTTTTCTGAATAATAAGCCAAACTTTAAAAACAAAAAAAATTTAAATAAAAAAGTGACCCTTCCCCCACTCATTCTTGCCATTGATTTATTTCATTATGTAGCTTTTACATCACAGACAAAAAAGACAAGAGCACTTACACACACACACACACACACACACACACACACACACACACACACACACACACA
>NW_027186356.1:1430657-1486489 GCF_028583685.1 Petaurus breviceps papuanus | reverse complement strand
ACACACACACACACACACACACACACACACACACACACACACACACATGCCCCCTACCCCTATTTTGTTAGGGCCAGAGGAAGAGGAGATGACTTTCCCAAAATCCACACAGGCTAGGAACTCCAGACCAAATGGAAGAGATGGGATTGATCGGCCACGCAGTGCCCCGTCAACCTGAACCAATTGGGAAAGGATGAAAGTCAGCACTGGTAGCAACGGAGAAGGTAGTTGCGCTGTTCCTGGAACAAGACACTCCATGTTTGGGTTCTGGGCTGCCCCCATGCCTAGAAGGCCCTCCCTCTTCATCTCCATCTCCTGGCTTCTTTCAAGTCTCACCTTCTCTCTCACTTTGTGAAGGAGGCCTTTCTCAATCCTGCTTAATTCTGCCTTCCCTCTGCTGATTATTCCCAATCTGTCCTGAATACAGCTTGTCTGGACACTGTTATCTGAATGCTTCCCTCATTAAACTGTGAGTTACTCAAGAGGAGGGACCATTTTTTGCCTTTCTTTGTATCTCTAGCACTTAGCACAATGTCTGGTGCATAGTGGGTGCTTAATAAATATTTTCTAGGGGCAGCTAGGTGGCACAGTGAATAGACTACAGGTCCCGGAGTCAGGAGGACCTGAGTTCAAATGTGGCCTCAGACACTTAATACTTACTAGCTGTGTGACCTTGGGCAAGTCACTTAATCCCAATTACCCTGCCTTCCCCCTCTAAAAAGCAAAAATTAAAAAAAAGTTTTCTGAGTGACCAACTGTTGTACCAAATTCCAAGCTGAAGAAAGAGGACAAAGAAAAGGGCAACCGTGATGCCACCCAAAGCAGAGAGAGGCAAAATGAGGTGGCCAACCAGTGACACCAGTGAAGAGGGGGAGGTCTGTGGATCTGCAGGATCCAGGTCTGCACATGGGCCTGGGCACGTCGATTTTAGAACACAGAAGCAAAAGCCAGGTTTAAAGGGAACTGAGAGAATGACCCAGAACAAGATTGAGGGGGTAGGAGGAAAACTTCAGGGAGAGGTCAAGGAAAACAACTTGAAATGAGTCAGTTTGGTGTTCTTGGTGCAGGTGCTGAGCTGACAAGGCAGGGGCTCCCCCTCACTGGAGCTTTGCAAGCAACAGCTAGACGGTTACTCCTTGGGGGTACTGGAGAGGTGGCTATGGTCAGGATACCAGGAGGCCTGTATTACCCCATGGGGTCCCCCCTGGGCTCAGCCTAGGATCCCCTCCCTTTACAGACCACTTGGCTAGGCCACACAGCTACTCCACCTCAAAGGGGCCATGCAGCCACATGCCACAACCCATAAACATTAAGCAGCTGTGAAATTTATGAATGTTCAGAAAATTATCCAGTTTTTTTGGTGGTGGTTTCCAAAATCCTGCTATAGTATTCTACCCCATGACCTCCCACGGCAGGGGATTACTTTACTAATCTCTGGCTGCCGTCCTTCCTTAGTTGATGTTCTCAAATCCCCCCAAGCTGGTTGCCTGACTTCCATTTTGACTTGTCTGTCACTTGAGAAAGTGGTACTAGATAATTCCCTAGGTTCTGCCACAAGACTCTTCTCCAAGGCAGACATCAGAATCCAAAGGAAGGAGGACTAAAGTTAAGAGTCTAGAGTCCTGGGATAGAGTTCCAGAGTTCTGGCAATCACTACTAAGTACCTAACCCTGGGTGACTCACTTTACTACTCTAGGACTCAGTTCCCCTGTAAAATGGGGACAATAATGCTTAAACTTTCCATCTGTCTCACACAGCTATTCGGGTAAAAGCACTTTGTAAATCATAAAGCACCACAGAAATGGGAATTTTATTATTACAAAATGCCAGACTTTGAATAAAACTGTTTAAGGCTTCCTCACAACGTTATGTACACACACATGCACACACACAAACACTTTCTACAAGATTTTATTTCATTTTTAACTAGGTAATAGGGTCATAGGCATTACAATTGCAAGATTTCTTGGAGAATAAGTTTCAACCTCCTTTATTAGGCAGGCAAGTGAGAAAGCTGAGATCCCAAGAAGTGAAACAGCTTGCCAAGGTTGGGTCTGAATCTTAGCCCTCTGTCTCGCACCATGCAAGCATCTATGGCTGGTGGTTATCTATGTGTAGCTCTGGGCAAGGCCCTGGTATTCTTAGGGCCCTTAGATGACCTGGAAGGACCTTTCCCAGCTGCAGAGTTGGGACTGACAGATGCCAACAGATAGAACAATGACTCTGAATATGATTCCAGGGCTAGCTCTAGGCCAGTCCCAAGCCAACTGCCCAGAGAGCAGTTAGAGAGCAGCAAGCAGTCCTAGGTGAGAGCCAGTCCCACCAGAGTACAAACGTTCTGGGATAGAATCCTTCTGTCTCTGTACTGCTGACACACCTCCCTTCACACATGCCCTCTTATACACGCAATAAAGGAGCTAAGATTCCAAAACTAATTTAACCAGAAAGGGAGGTGGGGGGCAGGAGAGGAGAGGAGAGGTAACAGACAACACGCTCCAGAGAATATGAGAGTGATCAGTTACAAAGCCAAGAAGTCTGATCTTAAGATAGTCACAGGAGCCACACAGTCCAGGTCCCTTTTCTATTAGAATCTAGGATTGGCCTCATCTGGAACAACCTCCACAATCCTGTGACAACATCCCCTTAAAGAGAGGCTCCTCCAGTAACTCCCCTTAGGTAAGGTCTCACGGGGGGGTGGGGGGGGGGAAGAAGAACCTGCAGCCTCAAGGCTACATGTGGCCCTCTAGGCCCCCAAGTGCAGCCCTTTGACTGAATCCAAACTTCACAGAACAAACCCCCTTAATAAAGATATTTGTTCCTAAAACTTGGACTCACTCAAAAGGCTGCACCCACGGCCCTAGAAGGCCCTTGAGGCGGCAGGTTTCCCACCCTTGGGACTTTAGGGTAAGGATGTGAACACTAATGTCATCTTTACTCCACACACATCAGACAGGCAGCAATGAACTATTAGGATAGTTCTAGAGAAGGCAGAGAAGGGGAGGAGGGAATAAACATTTATCTAGAGCCCATTACGGGCCAAGCACTGAGCGAAGAGCACTTTACAAACATTATCTTACTTCATCCTCACAACAATCCCACAAGGTAAATGCTATTATTATCCCCATTTTATAGATGAACAAATTCAGGCAGTTAAGTGACTTGCCCAGGGCCACACAGCTAGGAAATGTCGGAGGCTGGATTTGAACCCAGGCCTTCCCTATCTCAGGCCTAGCACACTATTCACTGTATCAGCTAGCTGCCTATCAGGGCCAAGGTGGAGACAGTGACACAGAGGTGGAGAGGAGGAGGCTGTGCCATGGCTGGAGCATCATGGAACAAGCCAGGAAGTACTAATGAGGACATCAGGAGAGAGAATGCTAAAAAAACAGAAACACAACCAAGCAGCTCACACACATACACACTGGCCTAGGAGCCAAGAGCACAAGTCAAGTCAATCATCGGGAGAAGCCAAGGGGTCGAGGAAGCAGAGAATGTGACAGCCCAGGGGACACGACTGTACTGTAACACCAAGGAAAGGCAACTTCCCAAGGTTCAGAATACCAGCATAGGGGCTCTCCATTTTATTCAGTGACAAACCAAGAACAGAGAAGGTCAAAACATGACATCATTCAAAATACAGCATTTACTAAGTGTGATTAAATAATCTCCAAGTACTACCCCACCCCAGGACCTTCCAAACATTCAATCAATTACAAAGTCCCTGGTCTAAATACTACTCCACCCCTAGGCTGTACCTTCATTTAGTCCACCACAAAGCCCCTCTTCTCAAATGGAGATTAGTTTTCAAACATAAGTAAAGTACATTCACTTGTTCAACCATAGAACACAAAAAGGTCAAAAGTTCCCCACCCCTGGATCACAATTGAATCTACCCCAGAGTTACATCAAGTTTAAGCACAGCACTTAATACCCAAATGGAGGTCTTTTCTTCATCTTGACACGAGGCAAGTTCTCAGCAATCTTAGTTCCTGGGGAGACAAGGCTTAGCAAGGCCACAAGATACTCTTTGCCAGTCCCTTCATTAATTCATCCTCTGTCTGTAGAACAGTCCTAGAACCCCTGAAAACATTAGCAAAGCCCTCTCCCAGGATTTCTGTAAACATACAACAAGAAAATCCTTCTTCAGGGCTTATGAACCAACAGAAAGGTTCCCAGACCCCTGCAACAACAGCACTGTCCTTCACCAGTGGACAGTATTCATTCTGTCTGCAGGACAGTCTCCAGACCCCTGCAACAACAGCACTGTCCTTCACCAGTGGACAGTATTCACTCTCTGTCTGTAGGACAGTCTCAGGGCTTCTTAACCAAAAGCCAGGTTCCAGGACTTCTTCAACAACAGGACTGTCTTTCACCAGTGGACAAATCTGGCAAAACAACATCAAAACAGACAAAGTACCAGCAAAACAGCCATGTCTCCTCAGTCCTTGGCAGCTCAGGGGACAGGTCTCAAAAGTCCAGGGCGATTCAAAGTGTCCCCCAGCAATCCTTCTCAGTCTCTCTCTCTGCCTCCACGAGATGCTGCTTCCAAAAAGTTCTTCTGCCTCTCTCTTGTCTCTCCAAATCTACGTCACCAGCTCCTTCCAGTTCTGGACTTTCTTTTCACATCAACAAGTCCATCCCACAGGTGGGATTAACAAGCTCTGGGTTTTAACACAATTAATTTGAAAACCAAGCCAATACAGGGGAATCTTTAGTTGCCATTACTATCACAACGACCTGACAGCAGGATGACAGTTGGACAAGCTCAGCAGGCCGGCAGGAGGGCCGAGGCTGGCATGTCCTCTCTGTAGCTACCCCCATTTGTTCCCTGAAAGGGAAATGCCATCCAGGCCTGGTTCACCCACAGCTGGGGCCTTTCTGCCACCAAGCAGCTGGATAAATGGCAGGGGTCACGTGATGCTGGCATCTGACTCACACCAAAACAACTCCACAGCTAAGGAACATGCTGGAAACCCAGCACAAAAAGATCTGCCATGGGAGACGACAAGCCAACAGCTTGTACTAAAAAACTCATTATACACAGGATAAACTGAAAGGACTCGACAAGGGAAGGCGCCAGAATAAGGAGGCATGGGGAAAGTCTCCCTGTAAAGGGTGGAGTTTTAGCTGAGACTTGAAGGAAGCCGGTGAAGCCCAGAGGCAGATGTGGAGGGAGAGCAGTCCAGGCCCAGGGGCAGCTGGGTAAATGGCTACTGTGGGGGGTGGCAGAAGGAGAGCTTGGGCAGGGCCTAAGGCACGTATTTACCTTGTAGGTTCACAGGCTTGGGGGCTGAGCACTGGAGGAGACCCCAGGGATCATCTTGCTGCTCTACAGAGAATGTAAGCTCCTCGAAGACAGGGCTCATTTTTGCCTTTCTTTGGATTCCCAATAGAATACACAGTTCCCCACAGAAAACTCTGGCCAGGGCAGACGAAGTGTCCTATTGCCCAAGGTCACTTGGCAGGAGGTAACAGCCCACATGGGAATCCAGATCCTTGGATTCCAAACCCAGCACAACATCTCTCAGGGCTGCTGGTGAGGCTCCAGTGAGATAATGTAGTTAAACACTCTGCAAGCCCTCAAGCACCCCAGAAACATCTGCTCCTGTGATCACTGCCAGTATTAGCCCAACCTGATTTTACAGATGAGGAAACACAGCCTCAGAGAGGTTACGTGACTTGCCCATTGACTGTCACAGAACTATTAAGTGTCAGAGCAGTTTAGAGTACCTGATAGCTCTCTGCTGCCACTTCATTGGCTCAAAAGTAAAGGCAAGAGGAACCGGCAGACAGTGAAGTATTACGGGAACGTACGAATGAAAAAGCATTTATTTATTAAGTGCTTTCAGCACCATGCTAAAAGTAGGGGACCCAGAGAAAAAAAGGGTAGACAGTGTTCTGCTCAAGAAATTCACGGTCTAGGCAACATGAGCAAACAAGGGAAGCAAAGCAAGCAGAGCAACCCAACTTTACACTCCCATTTTGGGGACAAAAAGGGTCAAAGCATGGAAAAGGAGGAAGACAGTGAAGTCAGAACTCCTGTACCAAAAGCTTCTAAAAAAAAATACGAGCTGGTTACAGGCCATAGAGGACCTTAAGAAGGATTTTGAAAACCAAGTAAGAGAAGTGGAGGAAAAATTGAGATGAGAAATGAGAATGATGCAAGAAAAATTATGAAATGAGAACCAACAATCTGACTGAAGAAAATAACACCGTAAAAAATAGACTAACTCCAATGGCAAAAGAGGCTCCAAAAGGCAAAGAGGAGAAGAATGCCTTAAAAAGCCGAATTTGCCAGATGGAAAAAGAATCTCAAAAGCTCACTGAAGAGAATCATTCCTTCAGAATTAGATTGGAGCAAATGGAAGCTAGTGACTTTATGAGAAATCAAGATACTATTAAACAGATCCAAACAAATGAAAAAATAGAAGGCAATGTGAAATATCTCACTGGGAAAGCCATTGACCTGGAAAATAGATCCAGGAGAGAGAATTTAAAAATTATTGGACTACCTGAAAGCCATGATCAAAAAAAGAACCTAGAAATCATCCCCAAGAAATTCTCAAGGAAAACTGCTCTGATGTTTTAGAACCAGAGGGCAAAATAGAGGTCGAAAGAATCCACTGATCACCTCCTGAAAAAGATCCCAAAAAGAAAACTCCTAGGAATATTATAGCCAGGTTCCAGAATTCCCTGATCAAGGAGAAAATATTATAAGCAGCCAGGAAGAAACATTTTGAATATTGTGGAAACACAATCAGGATAACACAGGATCTGGCAGCTTCTACACTGAGGGATCGAAGGGCTTGGAATATGATACTCCAGAGGTCAAAGGAGCTGGGATTAAAACCAAAAATCACCTACCCAGCAATACTGAGTATCATGTTTCAGGGGAAAATATGGTCATTCAGTGGAATAGAGGACTTTCAAGCATTCTTGAAGAAAAAACGAGTTGAATAGAAAATTTGACATTCAGATACGAGAAGCATGAGAAGAAGGTAAACAGGAAAAAGAAACTATAAGGAACTTACCAAAGTTGAACTATTTACATCCCTACATGGAAAAACAGTAATTGTAACTTATAAAACTTTTCTTAGTATGAGAATAGTTGAAGGGAATAGAAATATATATATATTTCTATATATACATATATATACATACATACATACATGTCTATACAGGAGGGTATATGGGCATATGAATACATATGTGAATGTGTGTATATATGTGTACAGGTATACAAAGATAGAGGGCACAGGACCAATTTAATAAGAAGAGATGATACTTAAAAGATGAAATTAAGAGGTGAGAGAGGAATATAATGAGAGGAGATGGGGAGAGATAGAATGGGGTAAACTATCTCATATAAAAGAGACAAGGGAAAATGGTTACAATGGAGGGGAAGAACAGGAAGGCAAAAGGGAATGGGTTAACCTCATTCTCACTGAATTTGGCTTAGCGAGGGAATGACATACACACTAAATATGGCATCTCACCCTACAAAAGAGTAGGGGGGAAGGGGATGAAAGGGGGGATGACAGAAGGGATAGCAAACTGGGGGGGAGGGAAGTTGGAAGCACCCACTTTTGAAAAGCGACAGGATCAAAACAGAGAATAGAACAAGTGGGAGGGAGGATAGGAGGGAGGGAAATAGTCAGTCTTTTACAATATATCCACTATGGAAATGTTTTGCATAGCTACACATGTACAACCTATATCGAATTGCTTATCTTCCCAGTAAGGGTGGGTGACAAGGGAGGAAGGGAATGAATCTGGAATTCAAAATTTTAAAAACAAATGTTTAAAAAAATATATTTATATATATACACATACTATTATTAATATTATTTTACATGTAACTGGGAAATAAGATATACAGGCACTGGGGTATAGAGATTCACCATGCCCTGCTGGAAAGTTGGAGGAAGTATGGAAGAAGATATGGGAGAGAGCAAATTGGAGAAGGGGATATCCAATGGAATCACTATTTTGGGGTGGTAGGTAGGGGAAAAACAGGGAGAAAATTTGTAACTAAAAATCTTGCAGAAATGAATGATATAAACGGGAAGTTAATAAAGCATTTGATAAAAAAAATAAAGTTAAAAACTTAAAAAAAAATAAAGAAATTCACAGTCTAGTTGGGACAGACAACACATAAAAGAAAATCCATATACAGTGTCAATAATAGAAAGGGCTGTGAGTCCTAAGAGCTCAGTAAGGAGGGGGATGGTATAACGGCAACCACACTGGCATACCCAGGATGGCTACTAGCACAGGTTCTTAGATCTGCTTTACTAGGAAAAATAGCTGTTTAAGGGGTCAACAGTCTTTTCTGATTACATTCACTAGTTCAGCGAAAAAGTCAGAACCATGAATTTCAAAGAAAATACAAGCATAGAAATAAAGACTAACAGACAGGGCTCTGACTGCCTGAATCAACTATAAGCTTTACATACATCCCTAGATCGAGAATCTTTACCTCTGAGCAGTGGGGGAGCTCTGAATGTACGGCCACTAAGAATCTCGACCGGGAATCACAAGATCCTTCTCATAAGCGAGCCCCCTAGCCGCTCTCTCTCGGGTCGGCTCCTCTCTCTACTCTTTCCTCCCCCTCCAAACAATACAAAGTATACTGTTTCCAATCAAACACTCTTGATTCAACCAAAAACAAGATTCTATCAAAGGCACTTGATTGGAGAAAACTCAATCCAGAAAAACAGCAGAAAGCCCCACTTTGCTCACCATTGCAGATGGTGAGGCCTCAAAGTTCTTAGTTCACCTGAGCAGTGAAGATGATTGTGCTGGGGAACTCGAGGGCACAGAGGCAGAAGAGGCAGTGAGAATTGGCGCTCCTCCTCTGCCTCCTCAGAAGCAAGGGAGCTGCTGACTCCCACAGAAGTCAAACCCTGTGAGCAAGAAGGAAGAAGCCCAGTCTAGGGCCAGGGGAAGGGGAAATCACAGCAACAGGACACACTGATAAAATGCCCCAGCTTCACAGAGCACTCTCTTTACAACAACCCAGTGGGGTATGCACTGCAAGTACAACTGTCGGGTTACACAGGAGTAAGCTGAGGCTCCGAGGGAAGAACTATCTTCGACTCGGTCCAACCAACTTTTATTCAATTCTAACTATGTAGGATCAAGCTGTCAAGCCAGTGTAGTCCAACCAGATTAAAATGTAATCACGAAACATCTAGCAAAATAAATAAAAATACAAAACAATGAAGATGCTGTGGTTTCATGGTGTGTCCTTGCAGCACCATCCCAAAGAATTCAGACTCAGATCACCTCTGATCCAAATACAGGCATTTACAGAGAGCTGGTGCCCCTCAGAATCAGGCTAGGTTCCAAAAGGAGGCAGCAACTTCGTAAGACAACACAGGAAAATTTTATAGGGTCCTGATGCTGCTTACATAACAGAAATTATGAGTGAACTGGGTCTGGGGGCAACAGCTGTCTAGGGGCAGAGGCTGTATTGAGTCTGGGGGCCTGTGGTGTGGTTAAATCAGGACATGCCTGCTGTTCAGTGGGGCCCATAAGGAAGTTAGAATGTTGGGGCTGGAGGCAGCTTTATCAGGATTGCATCAAAGATAATGTTAATCTATGGTTTTCTGTGTCATTATGAGGCCTATAAGAATTGATACCACAGGTATAGAGGATAACATGCTGGGTGCTAGGGATACAAAGATTTTTTTTTTAATGATACAATTCTTACCCCAAAAAAGTTTATGCTAGTAGGAGAATGAGGTATGTGTACAAATGGCTGTGATACACTTACGTGAGAGAAGTCAAACCAAGGAGGGGGGAGACTTGAGGGGAAGAGATAATAACTTGTGAGAAGGACTCAAGGAAAGCATCATGGGAGAGGTAGCACCTGAGCAGGGCTCTGAAAGGGACCAGGGGGCTGGAGGGGAAGGTTCTCCTCACATGAGAAATGTAGGACATGTAAAAACAAATAATTACAGATATGGAAGCAATCCATTCCAGGTACGCACAAATGCATGGAGGCAAAAAGGAACAATAAAGCAGTCTAGCTCCACTGATACTGCTGCTGTTTGGTCTTTGTTCTTGATGAGGACCATGACCTCAGAGCAGTGGTCCCATGGCATCCAAGTGAATTGGGTTTAAGTGAGAGAAGGCTATGCAAAGTCACCAGCCTCACTTTCTGTTCTGGAGCCATTTGAGCCCAGTGGCCACATACAGATCAGGACATAGAGATGGCCCAGGCTGCAGTGGGGGACCTTGGCCTTTTCAATCTAAGATATTGAACAGGTCTCAGTTTGATGGAGGCAGTGCCCATTCAGTGATCAAGGCTTTAAAAAATGAGGCAAAGAATGGTCTCTTAAAAAAAATAGATCTGGGAGGGGAAGACCTTCAGAGTTTCTGGCCAAAACAGAAATAACTGCTATTTACATTCATTCTGAGATAATTAGGGCCCAAACAGTGACCAAGGAGGGCTTGGTCTGGGACCAAAATAATTTGGGGTTAAGGCTGATCTTTAAGAGAAAACAAAACAAAACAAAACAAAAAAGTTTCAGAGATTAAAATTTACATTCCCTTTGGGCAGAGCACAGACAGGTAAGGGTGTGATACCTTATGTAGAGAGAGAAGGAAAAAAGGGAGGGAGGGAGGGAGGGAGGGAGGGAGGAAGGAAGGAAGGAAGGAAGGAAGGAAGGAAGGAAGGAAGGAAGGAAGGAAGGAAGGAAGGAAGGAAGGAAGGAAGGAAGGAAGGAAGGCATGTTGCCCAACTGGAAACTTGGTCTCTAGTGACCAGCTCCTTCTCTACTCGCAGAGGCTGCTGTTTGTCCTTCATTCTCAAAGAGGACCACGACATCAGGAAGGTGATGCCATGACATGCAAGTAAATTCAAGTAAATGCAAGTGAGGGAGGGCTGTGCAAAGTCACTAGCCTCATTTTCTCCTCTGGAGTCATCTAGGTCTAGTGGCCAGATATGGGTCAGGATGTATATAATATATAAAGAGGAGTAGTTTGAGATAAAACTGGATAGGTAGTCTGGAGAAAAACTATAGAGGGCCTTGAATGCTGAACTAAAGAGTTTGTAGCTGAACCTATAGGCATTGTGCAACAACTGAAGGGTTCTGAGCTGGAAGGTAATGTATTAAGAAGGTTCCTTCAGCAATATGTGGAAGACAGATTGAAGAGAGGAGAAACTAGTGGTATGAAGACCAGTGAATAGTTATCACAACAGTCCAGGCTAGAGATCACGAAGGAATAAAACACAACAGTGATGGTGGGAACAGGGAGAGAAGGAAGGAGATGAGACATATTACATAGGGAGATGGGAGGAAGTCATAGAATTGAACCTTTCATTTGACCAAGAAAGTTCCTGAGGCTCCAACAGAATAAGTGACTTGTCAAATGTCACAACACTAGTAATAAACAGAGGAGAGGTTTTCCAGTTTCTACAGACAGTGTTCTTCCCAGGCAACTACTGTCCCAATTCTAAGTGCTGAGGTGGGACACTGGGACCTTGATTCAAAATTATAAATAAGTTCAGGTACCACTACATCTTGCAGCTACAAATCCTCTGCATTTGGCCTATGACATGAACTTCCAGAGAAGATTTTATGACTGGGAAAAGCCACTTTCCTTTATCTCAAATTGGATCCCAATCTATGAAGGACTTTGACAAGACAATCATGTCAGGACATGACTGGACAATAAAGGTTATACTGTCTTCTTACCCAGACCCCCTACAAAGTCACCCAAACTAGACCCTTCAATATGGAAGCCACAGGACTCTGACACAAGAACAAAGTCTATGAAGCAGCTGAGGCCTGGGGACCACTCTAGTTACATGATCTCTGATGAAGAAAATGTCTCATTTCCCCTTTCAAAAGCATCACCATCAACTAAAGTCATCCAGCAAAGTGTAAAAAATGAGACTCCAAAAGACAAATGGGGTAGAGGGTGTGGCTGACAGTGCCCCTAGAGGCATTCAGAGAAGACCATCCAAATCTTTTCCAAAAGCAAAAGACAAGTCTAGTTAAAGACCCTAAATAATCTTGGAGGGGGTTGGAGGAGGAGGGGTGTGCTGGGGGCTAGGACAGGGTGAACTTACCTGAGGAAAGTCACCATTTTTTGGTAAGAAGCTGGCAGAGCCCACAGATGCATAGTTTGCGTCCAGGCAATGTTGTCTGTTGATGGAATCTGGGTAAGGGTAGGAAGGGGCAGTCATATATGGCCTGGGGAAAGAAAAGAAAACAGGTGACTATGACAGCCTCCCAGAAGGCACTGCTTTCAGAATTACCAGAGACCAAGGCACTGTGTGTGTGCACCATGGGTGGTTCTCGTCTGGTCCGTGATTAAGGGCCAACACTTTTTAAGGGGTACACAGAGAAGCTGAGGTGAATCCAAGTGTTAGAAAAGGCAGAAGATCTGAGGATCATTAGCTGAAAGAACAAGAACATTTAGCCTGGAGTAGAGCTTACTTAACCCTCCTATTTTGCCACCCATACCCAGCTGCAAAGGTCGGTCAATTCTGTTGTTTAATTATTTTTCAGTCATGTCTGAACTCTCCATGACTCCACTGGGGCTTTCTTTTTTTGGAGGGGAGAAGACAGGGCAGTTGGGGTTAAGTGACTTGACCAGGGTCACACAGCCAGTAAGTGTTAAGTATATGAGGCTGTATTTGAACTCAGGTCCTCCTGACTCCAGGGCCAGTGCTCTATTCACTGCACCACCTAGCTGCCCTCATTGGGGTTTTCTTGACAAAGATACTGGAGTGGTTGGCAACTTCCGTCTCCAGCTCATTTTACACACGAGGAAACTGAGGCAAACAGGATTAAAGGATCTGCCCAACATCACCCAGCTGGTAAGTGTCTGAGGCCAGGTTTGAACCAGGAAGAGGAGGCTTCCTAACTCTAGGCCCAGCACTTTATCCACTGCACCACCTAGTTGTCCACTGCCAATTCTACCTACAAAATTTAGCTTATAGCCCCCCAACTCACACTGCAATTCACCCTACTTTGGGTTTTCAATTCTTCTCCCAAAGAACTGAAATCACATGCTAACAAATCTTCCAGCCTTCAACCTCTGTCCTCAGCAATCCATCTTCCCTATGCTGCCAGTGTTGCCAGTGTAACCTTCAGAAAGAACAAGTCCTCTGAACATCACCCTCTACTCACAAACATCCAGTGGCTCTGAATCCCAGCATTCAAGGTTCTCTACAACCTGGCACGATCTGATTCCTTTCAAGAATCAACTCTAATGGCTCTCCTCAAACAGAAACACTTTGGCCCTGGTCCTGGTCCAAGGATGGTCCAGTCTCCATCCCTCTGCTCACATGGTCTGACCAACCAGTCAGTCAATAAACATTCACTAACTGCTTCTTATGTGCTGGGTACTATGCTGAGTGAGAGGAAATATACAGAAAAGGGAACCCAATCCTTGGCTTCAATGAGCTCCCATTCCAGAGGGAGAAACGACACGTATTACCAGTCACATACGCATGCAAAGTAAATACCAGATGATTTCAGAGGGAAGACTTGGCATGTGCCATCATCAAACTCCCACTGTCTCCATCTACTGAAGTTCTTTTCTTCCTGCAAAGCAGGAAGTACCACTTCTTCCTTGCAGCTGTCACTAATTTCTCCAACTTCCATCTCTCAGCATAAAGCTATCTCTCTATCCTCACTCTTGGAGTATACTATCTACTCACTTCTTACGTATATCAGTTACTTTTACATATATCTGTCCTGCTTATTAGAGAGATAAGTTCCTTAGGGCTATAGACACCATTGGTAGAGATATGAATTAGTTCAACCACTTCAAACAAACAATTAAGAATTATGCTAATAAATATGCTAATAAAATGTCCAATCCCTCAGTCCAGAGATCCAACAGCCAGAGAGACTCCAAGGAAGTCAATGAAAAAAAGAAAGGTCATGTATACACAACAATATTTATACTAGCACTTTTATGTATTTGCAAAGAGCTAGAAAGAAGGGAGATTTTTATCTTTTGGCCAATGTGGCTGCTACTCCTACCTCTACTCTGGCAAAACTCTAAAAGTCACACCAGGTCAAATAACAATCAAGAAATCTAATGAGAAACTACAGTGATTCCATCTCAGAACTGAATAAAAAGCCAGTCAAAAGCCCTTTGGCAATAAGAAAGGGGCTTCCATCAAAGTCAGGGAAACAAGTCATCAGTCTCCTAGAAGGATCAGAGACAAATGGAGCCTCTGCATCTGGAGGCAGCAAGAGGTCCCTCAGAAAACCCCAGGGTGGTCAGAAAACCAACAGTGACAACATATGTCACCAGAAGCAGCAGCTACTAGTAAGGACTATGATATATATGCCAGGGCTACAAGGCCCTAAAACTTCACAGAGGACCCTGAATATCCAGGGCTTTAAACCTCAAAGATCCAGAAGGTCCCTTTATGAGCAGAGGTCAGTGCAGGATCCCAGGCTGAGGATAGGAATTAAGGTCAAGAAGAAACAGGATCAACCTTCCCAACCAAAAGTGGGGCAGGAGATACATGCTAGATCTGTTACAAAATTCATGAAGGCTGCAGAAATTAGTAAAATTAAAATCTCAACCATTATCAAGAACTGCTGTAGGTCCAAAGGTAGCAAAAAAAAAATTAAGAAAAGGTAATTACTGACCTCCTTGAAAACCATGATTGAAAAACCCCAAACTTTAAACACAACATTTCAAGAAATGATAAACAAAAACTACCCAGGTCTATTAGAACCAGACAGCAAAGTGAAAGGAACTTCAAAAGGAAAAGTCCCAAGAATGTCCTAAAGAAAATCCATTTTCCCCATTAATGAAAAAATATTAACAAGCATCCAAAAAAGAGTTCAAGTACCAAAGAGCCATAACACCTGATAGCTTCTACAATAAACAAAAGGAGAGCTTGCAATACAATATTCCAAAAGGAAAAGGATATGGGCTTATAGGTAAGAATAACTTATGCTCCAAAGCTGAGTATAATTCTACAGGTGGAAAAAACAGAGAAATAGAGGACTTTCAAGTATTTCTGATGGAAAGACTAGCACTATATAAATTCTATAAAGCAAATACAAGAGTCAAGAGAAATCTAGAAAAGTAAATTCATTTGAACAACTGGAAGGAGGGATATAACGAATTCGGGCTAACATTCTAATGAGGGAGAGGAAATAAATGTCTCATCACAGCATTTATGTCATCAAAATGTAATGAGGAAGACTTCTTTTTAATTCTTATTTAAAAAATCAGAGGACCATGGGGTAGGCTGGTTCTTTTCTGAGGGTTAAGAAGGGACAGTAGAAAGATTGTAACAACACAGAAAGAAGAGGGATGAAATGTGATTTTTCTCATAATTGGGGTGTATAAGAGGAGCATATAAACTGAGAGGAAAGAGTAGGAGTAGCAGGTATCATAAACCCCATTCATCTTGTGTGCACCCCAAAAACTGTGTGCAACAGGAATCCTTACCCAAATAATATTCAGAGGTTTCTCAAGGTAGGAAGCAGAAAAGAATGGTTTATTATGATCTTGAGAAAGGGCCACCCTCCTGACAAATGGTCAGGGAAGAGAAGCAATTTACAAAAGGAAATGGCGAAGTTATAAAGCCCTAACACGGAATTCTCCCCTAACCCCCCTCCTGACCCTTTTCTTCCATTGGCTAGAAGTTAGGTACACAATCTAAGTGCGGCAATCCACCTCAAGTACTAGAACAAGAAAACAGTAGATCACCCAATGTACATTTGAGAGAGCACTTTTGTCCTTATTTGGCATATCTTGTACTGAGGTGGCAATGGGGAGGGTCTCCATTGCTCTAAGTTCCAGATCCCTGTAAGGTCAGGTGACTTCTAAACTTAGGCCTAATGGATGCTAAAGCCACTCTAGATTTGATTTTTCAGAATGGCGAAATTTCACTGAAAGTTATCCCTCACAATCTGAAACAGACAAAAGAAAGCTAAACAACACAGGTACACGCACACACACACACACACACACACACACAATTTGGTGTGGAAAAACATCAAATACAACAAGGAAATAAATGGGGATGGGTAAAGTGAGGGAGTGGTTAAGAGTAAAGATAACACCTAGGAGGAAAAAGTTGCCAAACAAAAACAATATTTTTTCTACAACTTCCTGATCCTAAAGAAGGAATTTTTTAAAAAAGAAAAAAATGGAACTGGAACATATGGGGTGTCAATTAACTGGGGAATGGATGAATAAATCACGGTGTATAAATAAACATAATGGAAACTCACTGCTCTTCAATAACTGATGAGACCTTTTCAAAGATTCCTGAAAAGTGGGAACTGAGGCTGAGTGAAGTAAGCAGAGCCAGAAGTACAACTTATACAATGACAACACAGTCAAGAAAAACAACTCTGAACAGTCACAAGAAATCTTACCTCCCATGAGACCCAAAATGAAGCATGTTATCCTTTTCCAGACAAAAAGGCAATGGATTCACAGTGCAGAAAGAAAAATACATTTTTTGTGCATGTTCACTGCGTGGATGAATTTTGCTTGACTATGCTTATTTGTTATCAGGAGTTTTTCCCAGTTGTTGTTGTTTTGTTTTATATTGGGGGGAGGAGGGGACAATAGTGATACCCAACAAAATGAATCATTAACACATTTTAAAAGATGAATAGAGGAGAACAAAAGGAAAGTCAGTTTTGAAAGTAATGTCTGGAGTATATAACATTTTTTGTAAACAAAAGACTACAAAATGAAGACTCATTTTCAAATACATTTCTCTTTTTTGTGTTCTACGTAGACAGAAATGTTCATTGTAGGGGTGGATAAGTTCAGAATCAATCAAATAAAATTAAGAAGACATAAAAGGAATGACCATCAATTAGGGAAATAATTAAATAAATTGTACCACATAGAAGTGATGGAATATTACTATGCGCTGTTATTGCAATGAAATAATGAAAATGAAAACTACAAAGAAGCATAGGAAGTTATACAACAGATGCAAAGAGAAGAAAGTATAAAAATGGTATACATAAGGATTACAAAAATGTAAATGGAAAGAAAAACAACAAAAATCTTGAAATCAAGTGCTATAAAATTATACCAACCAGACTTGGACCCAAAGAACCACGAGACTACACCTTCTTGCATTCTCTGAAGTGGTGCTGACTGACTATGGATATGGAATACAACACATCATGAAGGACTTGGTTATTTGTTGATTAATTTTGCTGAGAATCCCCTCCCCCCCCCACCAACTTTATCTTTGTTATAGGGTTTGTTCTCTGGGAGGCAGGGTTAAACTGAGAAATGAAGATGATGTAAAAATAAGATATCAGTAAAAATTTACATTAAAAAAGATCCTTGAGACAAATGTTGGTGTTATGTCTTTGCACCCCCAGCCCAGTACCTTGCAAAAAAAGGCACTTAGTAAATGTTTGCTGAATTGAGGGACATAATCATTTGTTGTTCAATACATGAAATCCCTTCATGTAAATGAGGGATAAAGCTTTAGAAAGCTCTTTTATAAAGGCAAGATCTGAAGCAATGGACATAAACCAAATGCTTTTTTCATCATAAAAAATGCTGTGTTAAAACTTAACAGGATCATGTATTGTCTACACCTCTCAAGGAAGCATGTAACAGTGAGGGTGTAGTCAGTTGTAGAATGATCTTCAAGTCAGGTGGACCTGATTCAAATCTGATCTCAGAGACTTAACATTTACTAACTGTGTGACATTGGGCAAGTCACTTAACCCCAACTGCCCTGCCTCTCCCCTTCCAAAAAAAAAAAAAAAAGCCTATGGGTCCTCCTCATCTTCTCAACAGAGACGTCCTCCAAAAAAGCAAATATCCTTCTGATAGAGAATTAGAGAGAGGGGAAAGCAGGAATATGAATTAGTTGATCGTGATGCCGTTTTGAATCTTGTTCCAGGGGAGAAGGAGTTACTATTAACATGTATGAGTTTTCCCTTTCTTGTGGAATCCTTCCCCCTCTGAGATATCTTGAAAAATAATCAATGCCTACACCCCTAAAGTTATGTCATATACAGCATGGATTGATTCTGTTCCTATTTTCATGGCCCCTTTTCCTTAAGCACCATCGCCACTTCCTCATATGTAGTCTTTGGGGTACTATGTTCTTAGAACTGAAATGTAGTATTTCCTCAATAACATGAACAGTCAACAAACGTTTAGTGAGCAGGCACTGTGCTGCTAAGACTTCCAGATGCTAAGAAAGGTATTAGCATGGCCCCTGAACCTCAGAGAGTTCACACTCTTGTGGGGAAGGCAACATATAAACAACACTTAAGATATTAACAGTGTAAACTGAATATACTAGCATGGGGGAAGAGGGAAAGGATGAGGAGAGGGACATGAAAGACATCAGCAAAGTCCTGTGGCATAAAGGTGCATCTAAGTCAAGGCTTGAATGAAATCAGGAAAGCCAGGAGGTGGAGGCGGGGAACCATCCTAGACATGGGGACTAGTCAGTGAAAAAGTACCAAGTCCAGAGATGCATTGCTGTGTTTGAAGAAGAGTGAGTGAGGAACAGTGTCAGCCTGAAATAAAGAAGACTACCAAGCAGCAAAAACTAGCATCTTTAATCGGGGCAAAGGAATTGAGATTCAGAACACCACATGCACAGAAGTCCTGGAGTGCCCATGAGGGGCAGAGGGGACAGGGTTTAAACAGCAACAGGGAAGGAGTCTAATGTAAGGCATAGTCTAGCAAAGCTGTTGCATAAGTTGCTTTGCATAAGAACAGCCAAGGTAGAGGACCCTTGGGAGTGGTGACATCTGGTCAGAACAGCAGGCTCCAGGTGCAGCAACAGGGAATTTCCAGAGATATCCTAAGGCTAGCTCCAACCAGTTATCTTAAAACCTACTCCAATCACAGAGTCAGAATCAGGCAGACCCTCTGATGGCTGTATTCAACAGCAGCAATTCTTTGTGTCCCTAGCACTTAGCGCAGTGCCTGGCTGGCACTTAATAAATGTTGACTGACCCACTCGGAAGGGGACAGGTTGTGAAAAGAGCACTGATGCTAGAGTATTTCCTATGTGATGTGATCCTGGAATCAACAGGGAGTCAGTCATTGACGTAGACTGAGTAGGTCAGCAGCTCTTTTTGTGGTGGCTAAGAATTGGAAATTGAGGGGATGCCCATCAATTGGGGAACAGCTGAACAAGTTGTAGTATATGAATGTAATGGGATACTATTGAAATGGATCTAAACCTGGAAAGACATGAACTGATGCTGAGTGAAGATCTTACACAGTAATAGCAACATTGAGTGATGATCAACTCTGCAAGACTTGGCTCTTCTCAGCAATACAACAATCTAAGTTCTAAGACAATTCCAAAAGACTCATGATGGAAAATGCTATCCACATCCAGAGGAAGAACTATGGAGTCTGAATGCAGATCAAAGCATACCATTTTCTCTCTTTTTTGTTGTTTTTTTTCTTTCTTGTGTTTTCCCTTTTTGTTCTGATTCTTCTTTCACAACATAACTAATGTGGAAATATGTTTAATATGATTGTACACCTATAGGCTGTGTCAGATTGTTTGCTGTCTTGGGGAGAGGGAAGGGGAAGGGAGGGAGGGGGAAATGGAACTCAAAATGTTGAAATCTATCTTTTAAGTGGGAAAAAATAATTAATTAAAGAGAAGGGGAAAAATTTACTTGTGAGAAGAAAAAAAAAAAAGAAATGCTAGCAGACCCATTCCATTTTCTGCCTATTTGCTGTCCGAACAGATTCTTCCACAAATTCTCTTAGGATGATATGGCATAACTAAGTCTTATGTCAAGTTTTTTGAGGCTCAATTTCCCCACTACTGCTTTTCACTGTTTCTGAGGCCAGACCATTCTGTAATCTTGCACCAAACACCTCTGAAATACTTGGCAAATAAGCTTGCAGACTAAAGTGATTTTGTCCCTAACTCTCCCCTGGGAAAGGTGGTAATAGTCAGAAGCAGTGCCTTTACTTTTGCCCAGTTAGTCACTTGTTTAAAGAGACAGGATTTCAGCTTTTAACTGCCCCAATATCATCTTCTCAACTCTATGCTTATCTGATAGTAATCTGATCTGTGACCTAACAGGTCAACATGCAAGCGCACAGAGACAGGTGATTCTGAAATGGCTCCCACATAATAACCTGACATTTCCTATCTTTTAAAATGATCAATTTGTTGTTGCTGTTGCTGTTTTCTTGATGCTTTTCAGGCTCATTAGGTCTCTAACACTTGCTGATAATCCTATGGAAAGAAGTCTTCATGACATATAAGCAGGTGGCCACAATGGGCTGGGCCACTCTGTAATTTTATCTGTTTCATGGATTGCTGTGGCCAAAGAATGAATCACCTAATTGCCCAGTAGGCTGGTGACGTATCTCTATATTAAGTTTGGCTGATCCTTAGCCAAGAGAACTGTAGTCAAAGCCTTTACTTTTCTATCTGGTGTGAATAAATGAATAAAAAATATATTAAGCATTTACTAAGTACTGAACTGCGAGTAGGGACACAAATACAACAGCTAAATAATTCCTGCCCTAAAGGATCTCACTTTCAAATGAGACAACACATGGGGGGGAGAGGGGGAGGAGGAGAAGGGAGAGAGTAAGAGTGTGGGAAGCCACCAAAGAACAATCAGGCAGTCATAGATGTGCCTTTCCAAAGGCAATGGTGGGGCTTATGACACAAACACAAACATTTGTTTCAGTATATGTCATTAAATGACAGACTTCTAAGTATTTAATTATATTTCTTTTTATGCAAATTATTTAAATTATATAATAAATATACTTTAATAATTACGTAATAAAAAAATTCCTAATTTTACATAAGCAATAAATTACTCCAAACCTTCAAGATAATTTATACCTTGACATCAAATAATATTTTACATCATTTACATAGCTATACTAACATGGCAATAAACTTTTGCCAAACAAAAGCTTTTTTTCTAAGACCTTTTTTTATCTGAACATACCAACATATAGCAGAAAACTAGATAAACTTGACAGGATTTTAGCAGTAGATGTAATTTAAGGGAAATAAATTTGTAACATTTATAAAGCTTAATGTTTAAAAAAGTAAAACTTTTTTTGTTTGGTTCTTTGGACACTGCAAGATTTAACAAATTAAAAACATATCTTGCTATGCATCAATCAGTGGCACCATTCAAAACAGCCTTCAAATAAAAGACCATTCAGTAAGCCATTTTCCACATGAGGATGGCCTTTTATTTTCATTGACATGGATGAGTTACAATTTCTTCGACAAATTCAGTGAAAATTATTATGGGACAAAATGAACATTCCTTCAAGAACACTAGAAAGCAAAACACAAAATCCTACATTAGTAAACTGGCATTAAAACACATTCACACAACATTGTGAAAATCCTATAACTGCTTGTTTATCAGAGCCGTACCCTCTGAATTCAATAGTTTATCAACATTTCCTTAGGGGGAGGATCAAAAATAAAAACGAAAATCCACATTTTAAAAAAAAATTCTCTTCTCTAGAACAATTTATTTCCGAAGTTGAGTAGAAATGGTAAAAGACAAGGAATGGGGAGAATTTACACACATGTCCCCTGAGTGGAAAATGACTTGGCATAGATGGCTATCAGGAAAATGGAGATCCAAGGTACCAGCAGGTGCAAAGCGTCTAACGGATCGGCTCCTCCTTAGCACGGTCCTCTGGTGGGCCCATCCGGACCCCCAAGCGGCAGCAGGACAGAAAGCAGCCAGAGTGAAAATGAAGACTCGCACTCTTTCCCCCAGAGTGCTACAATGAGTGGCTTCATTCCCCTGTTCAGGGTCTTGCCTTCAAACATCCTGCTCCTTCATCCAAGTGATTTGTAGGGATAGCAAATTTCACTGAGCTCATGATAAAGGGATTTTTCCCTTTCAGACTGCCCAATCTGCAAGCTATGACATCAGAAGCAAGGAACAGAAGACGGTGGGAGGTAAGGCCCTTTTAGATTTCTGTGGATAATTCGGTACCTTATTAAGGTACCATGTGAGAGATAGGACACTGTGAGGAAAGTAGATGGGTGGCCAGGAGAGATGATCCATTTACCCCCAGGACACAGACTGGCACAGAAAGGTTTTTGTACTCATTAACATGGACCACCAGGAGACACTGTTTAGTAATTACTGGGCAAATGGCCATTGTCTATTTATGGCTGGCAGAAATCAAGCTTTGGCAAATATACTTAACAGCCCTCCTAAATAAAGGGTTAGGTGTCTCACTGAGGGGACTCAAGGCCTATACCAGAAGACTTGTGGAAAGCAAGGGGTAATAGTGTCCCACTTCCTTCCTGGGAGGTGACAAACCTCAGAACTGAGGCCCTGAGACAGCAAAACTTGGGAGGTGTCTGCCAATGTAGGTAAGGGTCCCTGCCCTCTCTGAAAGAGCACAGCAGTACCCCAGCAGAGGATTACAGATGAGTCTGGAAGTGAAGACAATGGAGCCTACAGCTGACCAGTGAAGAGCAAGCCCTGGACGTCAAGAACACTGACGTGCCCAGCAAAAATCTGCATGACCTGGGAGGAACAAGTCTGGTCTAGTAGAGCAAACTTCACAGCACAGAAGCAGCATGAGGAAAAAGTGAAAAACATGAGGAAAACTGTGGAAAGTGGAAAGATGAGAGTCTGGCAGTGCCAGAACTGTGAATTGCCTTATATGTGAACTGCACATATGTTCTTTACATGGATCCCTTACTTTAGCTAGATTCTAAGTTTGGTTCCCATTCTCCCCTCGGATGCTCTATTTACAGGAAAGTATGCTTGGGTTTTTCAGAATGATTCGTAGCTACTGTTTTACTATGGCATTCTAGGAAATACCTTTCTTTGAGTTAATTATGCCTACAGAGCCCAATGTTAATGGCAAGCATACTGGTGGGGCTTGTGAGCATGGAGAACTAACTACAAACCTGTGGATGCCATGTTGGAGAAGTATCCCAGAGTGGGCACACCTCAGTGAGGCATCATTGTGGAGAAAATGAAAAAAACAAACAAAAACACTGAAAAAAGAAGACTGGCATCACTATTATCACAAATTAGCACATAAAACTATCCAGTATCAAATTAAAAAACAGAAAACTTCCCACTTGCTTTGGCTTCACACACCATGCAGGCATCCAGTTATCCAGCCAGGTGATCTCACCAAGTGCCCGCCGGGCTGCCACCACGCACCCGCTAGGTTGCTGCTGACATGCTCCTCCCCACCTGGACCAGCATCCTCGCACCTGAGTCTTCCTGAATCTATGCCCCACATAACGGAGAAGCTGATCCACTTATTTGTGGAGCTCCCCTTCTAGTGTCTAATTCAGATGACTGGTGAATGAGTACGTATGTATAATCTACTGGCTGGCCCTAGATACCACCAGTCTCTTTCAGTTTCCTATCCTATCCAGCTCTCCAGGCCATGGGCCTAGTCAATCCCACATCACTCCAGCTTTCCACCTCCCCAAACAAAACTACCTTCCCTGGTTACCTCCTGCCTTTCCTTATTAGAATATAAGCTCCTTGAGAACAGGGACTATCCTTTTAAAAAATCTTTGAAGCCACACAACACTTGACACAGTGCCCAGCACAAAATAAATAAATGCTTTTTTCTTCATTTATTCACACACTCATCAATTAAGTCATTAAGATTAAATAGATAGGGGCAGCTAGGTGGAGCAGTGAATAGAGCACCGGCCCTGGAGTCAGGAGGACCTGAGTTCAAATCCAGCCTCAGACACTTAACACAAAACTGGTTTTTGTGTGTGTGTGTGTGTGTGTTGTGTGTGTATGTGACCTTGGGCAAGTCACTTAACCCCAACCGCCCCTCCAAAAAAAAAAAAAGATTAAATAGATAATCCAGAATTGGAAGAAATCCAGGAGAACAAAAACATGCAATTCTTGGGTCAGACCAACCCCAAAGTGTAAATCATTAGGGAAAGGCATCACTATTCATGTTTCAACCCTGCAAGCTATCTGTAAGTAACACCAGCTAATAAAACAGACCTCAGCACTTCTGTGAGCTAGCAATGAGCACACCCAGACTTAAATCCAAGAAATGGACAATACTGCAAGCACCCAGACATACATGATTTGACTTCTTTCTCCCGCAACAGTCTCCAACCCAATATGACAAAGAAACAAGTCCTTTCCATTCCACTTACCAGAATATACTCTTACCCGACAGAAAGAAAATCTACACAGCTATTACATAGCTATTTTATAGCAAGTCTAAGTAAATGGTGTACTAATCAAATGTTTATATGTTATAATTATGAGTGGAAAAGCTCTTGGGAAAGTACCCCAGGGACAGATGCTTGTAATAGCTCAAATTCACATAGTAATTTACAGTTGACAAAGCAGTTTTTTCATATCCACCTCACAAAGGAGATAGCTAAGATTACTATTTGACAGATGAGGAAACTGAGGCTGAGAAGTAAAATGACTTGTCCAGGGTCATACTGCTAATAAGCAGTTGTCTTGGGTCTAGAACTCCAAGGCTTCCTTGACTCCTTGTCCACTGATCTTTCCCCTCCTTTGTACTGAGAAGCCAAACCAAAAGACAGATCAGAAGCCTCCTAAGCTCTCCACGTAGACACCATGAAAGGCCAAGCACAATAAACATCTCTGGACCTCAGCTTCCTTCTTAAGATGGTAATAACACCCATTTCCCATGGCCACTATGACCACAGTACCTATAAACTGCCAAGCATTCTACAGTCACGAACTGCCAGTATTATTACTATCTGTCCCCCAAGGTTCCTTCCTATGGGATCTTAATCTTAAAAGCAAAACACAGCTGGCAGCTGTGAAGACGAGTCTTTGTAAATCTTTTTTTTTTCTTTTGCACCTAATAGCATTTTCTTTTTTTTCCAATTACATGTAAAGATAGTTTTCAACATTCATTTTTGTGAGATTTTGAGTTCCAAATTTTCTCCTTCCCTCCCTTCCTTCTCCCTCCCCAAGACAGCAAGCAATCTGATATAGAAGCTTTGTAAATCTTAAAGCACAAAGAGAAATATAACCATGGTTCCCAATGAACAATCCTTTATAGGTAAAGCAGAAATATGAAGGCCTCAGAAGCAATCGAGTCCAACTGCCTACCTAAAAGATGGATCCCTCTACAGGGGGAAAACCTCTCTTGAATCCTTCCCAACAGGAAGCTCCATTACTCACTAGGTTGTAGGTCCATTCCCACCCCCACCCCCAAACTTGGTAATTATCAAGTTCTTTAGCACACTTACAGAAAATCTGCCATTGCAACTAATCCCATCAGCCCTAGTTCTGTTCCCCCAGAACCACCCACAATGAATCTGTTCTCTTCCCTCTCATTTCCTAGTTCATACCCACCCACACCCCAAGTCTGCTCAACACAAAATCTCTACACACTTGGGAAAATGGGACATACCTACATTTCTTGAACCCTAGAAAATTCTGATTGAAGATTTCGGGAGGAGATAGTCTAAAACCCCACAATATTATGGGTCTCCCACAATATAGGACAAAGCAATAGCTTCATAATGCTATTGCTTGTGACCAAAGCCTATTATAAGACATAGGGTGCAAAGAATAGCTACAAAATGAACATTAAGATATGTTAGACTTAGAGCAAAGAAGACCTGAGTGTGAAAATGGGTAATATATGAATATTTCAAAAAAGGAATCACCAGACCAAGACACTGTTCTTGTCATTTTAAGCATGGCATCTAAAGCTGCTTTTGGCTTTTTGCCACTGCAAAAATACTAACCGGCCATGTAACCTTGAGGAAGTCACTGCCACCCAGTGAAACACAAAACATGTACTGGACAGATGCTGGAGAACCTTGATCTGGGACACTCTCTGCTCCAAGGTTCCTCTCTCCCTAAAATTCTATTACCTTCAAATCAAGAAACACCCTCACACTTGGCATGTAGAATAGCGGTAAGAAGAGTATGTTTTGTGATATCACCACTAAAATGTTATTCATGATCAAAATTCAAATTATTCACAATGTTCTTCATTGAGATGAGTGCAGCAGTGGGGACTTGGCATCAGAAGACCTAGAATGGAGTACTGCCACTACCATTTGTTTCCTCACTAAGTGACTTTAGACAAGCCAATTAACTTCTACCCTCAGTGTCCTCATCTGTAAGATGGGTATAATGACCATGTTCTGTCTGATGCACTGTGGTTGAGTAGATTTGGAGTCAGAAGACAGGCGTTCACATACCCACTCTACCACTGTGAGCTCGTTGGCAGGTCACTTAACTTCTCTGAGCCTCAATTCCTTCAAAATTTTGATAACTATTTCAGTCTAGGTGGTTTCCTTTTTATAATCTTCTGTATTTTTCTTTGTGCATTTCATAGCCTCACTATTAGAAGAGGCCTTCCCACAAGACTGACAGACAAAGGGGGCCCAGGGCACACAAACAAGCTGAAGATCTGCTGGCTTTTGATGGCTAATATTCTCAAAGATCTGTGTCTAAGTACTCCCTCAACCAAGAGTTTCCCCTACAAACTCTGGTGAATGGGTAGGGTCATTTGTGTGACCATTAAAGTTTAACTTTCCAATGATAAGCTGCTTTTCCCATACTTAACTAGGTTAACATGGGGTTGGCTGAAGGTGTCCATGGAGTTCTACCTGACGTCTCCACATCTGGGCAGCACCTGCCAGAGCCTGTATCCATTGGCCTGGCCCCGGCATACCAAAGGCCACCTCCGCATCATGATGGTGAAAGATATGGGAGGAGAGGTTTAAGGGTCCTTAAACTTTTGTTGTGTCAAGGACTCCAGTGGCAGTTAGTCTGGAGCAACCTGAAGTTTCTTCTCAGAATCGTATTGTTAAATGCATAACATAAAATAATTATAAAAGAAACAATAATCTTAAAATACAATTATCAAAAAATTTTTAAAACAAGTTCATGAATGATGAACAGGCAGATTTCAGAAAAACCTGGAAACACTTGTATGAACTGACACAAAGTGAAATGAACAGAACCAAGAAAACGCTGTACACAGTAACAGCAACATTGTGTGATGATCCACTAAGAAAGACTTAGCCCTTCTCAGCAATACAATGATCCAAGACAATTACAAAGGATGGAAAATGCTATCCATATGCAGAATCAGAACTGATGGACTCTGAATGTAGATCAAAGCATTTTAATTTTTCTGTGTTTTTTTTTTTAGTCTGCTTCTTCTTTCATGACCACAGTTAATACAGAAATACATTTTATATGATTGCATATATGTAATATATATCAAATTGCTTACCATTTTAGGAAGAGGAGAGTGAAGGGAGAAAAGTTTGCAACTCAAAATTTTGTAAAAATGAATGCGAAAACATTGTTTTTACGTATAATTGGAAAAAGATAAAATGCTATTTAAAAAAAACAAAACAAAAAACAAGTTCATAGATCCCCTGAAATCTATTCATGAACACCAGGTTAGAAAGTCCTGTCCTAGAAACACAGGATAGAAAAGTGCAGAACCATGGCTGGTCTTCTGGCTCATGGGCCTTACAAAAAAGGGTTAGGTGAGCTCAGAGAAGCCTGTGTTCTCTGTCTTCCAACACAGTGCTGGATACAATTTGGATGTGGATTGTCAAAGTTCGTTAGGGTTTAGAGCAGACTCTAAACTTGGCATGTACTGTGCCCCTCCCCCTATTTCACCACTGGATGCCCAGAGGCAGGAAGCTGATCTAGCTCCTATAGGCCAAATCTGTCTCCTCCCTTCCCACCACTCCTGCTGGCAGGGTCACAAAAAATAAACAACAACAACAAAAAGCCAGTAAGAAAGAATAAAATGAATGCTGGTCATCTGCCAAGAAGAAAGGGCAAAAACTCACTTTCCCAATTGGCTGGCTCCCAATCCTCAGAAGCTACTGGGGCTGAACCTGAAAAGCTGTCCCTACGAAGGATGCCCTAATCTTCTCTTAACTGAAGCTCACTCCCCTGCCTGCACCTGGGATGCTGCAGCGTATACAATGGCATACTGTAAACACCAACTGTTTGACAAAGGAAATAGTGTTTCTTGAAAAAAGGAAATTGTATGTTAGAAAGGCTGCCCTTTTGTCATCTTGGTAAGCCAGGGAAGGACTGAGACAAAAGACTAGAGAAGCTGAAATTCCCACTTCCTAAATTCTTCCCCCAAGCCAACTTCTAGTGATGGTTATAAATGAATTCAATCATTTATTCATTCATTCATTTCAACAAAAACTCACCAAGGACCTACTAGGTGCAGAGAGCTGGCATTGGCCTTAGGGGAGATAGGAGTCTAAGTCAGACACAGTCGTTGCCCTCGAGTAAGTCAGTAAATAAACATTTAAGTGCCTACTATGTGCAAGGCATTGTGCTACGCACAAAGGAAGGTAAAAGATTTCTCAAGGATCTCACAGTGTAATAGGGGAGAGAGCATGCAAAAAACTAAAATAAACAAGCAATCTAAAGGATAAGTTGGAAATGATCACTAGAGGGGGGGCACAAGAATTAAGTGCATAGGGGAAAAGGTTCCTGTAGAAGGTGGAATTGTAGCTAGGAGCTGAAGGAAGTCAGGGAAGACAGAAGGTGGAGAAGAAGAAGCAGAACTTTCCAGGCAAGGGAGATGGCCAGGAAAATACCCAGGATTAGAATTGTGGAGGGTCTTATGTGAGAAACCATAGAGAGGTCTGGGTCACTCAAATAGCTCACAGTCTAAGAAAGGAATAAGGCACATGCAGAGGCAGTGGCAGTACGAATCATTCAAGAGCTAAGTGTGTAAGAGGAAATGTATTGTTAAGAAATCTCAACCTGGAATCCAAAGACCTGGACTTGGTCATTTTGGCCACTGTGCTGGGTGGGTGACCTCAGAAAATCAATTCTCCTTGCTGGGCCTCATCTACTCCTCTGTAAAATGCGATCAGACATGATGATCTCTTAGTCTTTCAAAGTCTATTTACTCCAGTAGTACAAAATGAGTATTGCAAGATGGGGTGAGGATGAGACAGTGTGGCAGGGTTTCCAGGAAGACCTTTTTCAGGGATCTTGTAGAATACATGGCATCCTGTACTTTAGAGATCATTAGAGCCAGAGGGGACAGGGAATGCTTCATGAAGTCGTGTCATTTAATCAGGGAGGGCATGGAGAAATCAGAGGGGGAGTAAAGATGCAGGGGTGAGAAAACAGGAGGCATGCTCACAGGGAAAGCAATTAGTCTATATAGATAGAAAAATCACATTCTTAAAGCTGGAAGGGGATTAGGAGATCCAGTCCAATTCTCATTTCTCTGATGAGGAAATCGAGGCCTAGACTGATGAAATGGCTTGCTTCAACATCCCATTTGAGTTAGCAGTTGAGCAAAAACTCCAGATCCAGGGAAGTAGGCAATGAGAAGTTATTTATTGCCTCAGAGAAGAATCCCAGCAGGCAGCTTGTATTTTTAAAGAGCCAGGAGAAAGGCACTGTCCCAGAGAGACCCTCTGCTCCCTAGGACGGCCAAGGAAACATGAGGATATAGCCTGGCACCCCAGAGTTTCCCGGTCGGCTACCAGCCTACCACCATCTAACTCTCCATTCCAGTCAAACTGAACCAACAAGGTCAACCTCAAACAAAACATGCCACCTCCTGCCACTCCTCCTACCCCCTACCTCTAGTACTAGAACCTGTCACCTCTGTCTTTCACGATCTTTTTCATCTCATAATGAAAAGCAGCATTGCTCCTGTATTGAGGAGTGAGTTCAAATTCTCACCCTAAAATTAACTAGCAGTGGGGCCCTGGGCAAGTCACTTGATCTGAGTCTTTGTACCTTCATCTGTAAAATGAGGATAATACTTTCATTTGCTATATTCCAGAACTGCTGTGAGGTTCAAAAGAGAATTATGTATTGTGCTCTATAAGGTGCTAAGTGCTATATAAATATAAACTAGTATTTTATGTCTGATTATTATTCAAGGTACAACTCAAGCACCATTTTCTCTTTGAAACATTCCCTGGTTTCCTTAAACAAAGATATTCTTTTTTTCTTTGGAAGGGGGAGGCAAAGCAATTGGGGTTAAGTGATTTGCCCAAAGTCACACAGCTAGTTAAATGTCAAGTGTCTGAGGCCAGATTTTAACTCAGGTCCTCCTGATTCCAGGGCTAGTGTTCTATTCACTGTGCCACCCAGCTGCCCTTAACCAAAGATAGTCTTTCCCAATTCCAAAGCATTTTCTCTGAATATCTCCTTTGCTCTAATCACATTCTCTAGCATATTTATCTGCATACATGCATATTCCTTGAAGACAGGGTCTGTGACATTTATGGCACCCCCAACTCCAAATGATACACTGCACAGAATAGGTGCCTAATAATTGAAAAAAGCTATCCTAGTAATGGGAATTTTGAACAAGTAGGAGAACTTTTCCCTATTTAAGCTACAGAGCCAAATTATGATGAACTGTCAGCAGGTTTTACCTAAAGCGTTTGACTGGTGGATTAATGCCAGCCTGGCCTTGGCCTCATAATGCTCAACAGTTCAATACTGACTTGAAAGAAAATAGAGTACGTAGGCGTGTTTATCAAATCTTTCAATGACACTAAACTAGGAGGGTTAGTTAGTGAGTATGATGAGACTTGAGATTTCCAAAGATCTTACTTAACAGGCTGAAATGACTTGCCCTAAAAAGGGTAAGATGAAACAATCAGGGTATGGAAAATCTTGCACTTTGGTTTAAAAAACAAAACAAAACAAAACAAAACAAAAACCAGTTATTTGATTATCAGATGAGGAAGACATGGCTTACTATAAATTGACCTTAGAACAGCCTAGAAGGAAGAGACCCAAGGCAATGAACAGTCATAGATGCATGGAGGTGAAGGCAAAGGAGGTCATCTTTTGCCTCATTTCTGACCTACCCTATAACTACTGAATGGGTGCTGCCTCAGACAAACTGAGACCTAGGTTAGGCCTTAGCTTACAACGGCCAAGGTCTCTCACTGCATCTGGGGCCATCACCAGTGGTCTTGACCTGTGCCTTGCCACTGGACCCAGATGGCTCTGGAGGAGAAAGTGAGACTGGTGATTCTGCACAGCCCTGCCTCATTTGCAAGTCAAGATATCTCCCTGCTGATGTCATTGGTCCTCTTTGAGAATAAAGAACTAAGAACAATAGATGCATGGAGGGGCATATTTTGACAACATCCATCATCTAATTTGGCTGTTTCAGGGAAGACATCAAGGGAGTCTGTGGGAAAGCAGGCTGGGATCAGGCAGTAGAGGGTGGAAGAAAACCACCTTCCCACAAGTAGCTATGTTACTATGCTTCCCCACACTAGCAGAGAATGAAGTTAGGAGACATGACTGCAGCTCACAGGCAGGCAGAGAAACAACTGCAGGCCCCTCAGTATTGTGGTGGATCTTCAAGGTTGACAGGGATGTGAAAGCATTAATGGAAGCAGGAAGGAATTAATTGCAGGCTGAAGCTGGTAGTAAAAGAAAGGACGATACTTGGATCCAACTGCTGACAACACCCCCCCCCCCAAAAAAAAAGAATCTCAGCAACTAGAAAACAGAAAGGTAGACCAGCTGAGTATGCTGTTCACCAGAGTTCACAGAGGTGAGACCAAGGCCTTGGGCCACATCAGGAATCACCCCTACCAGTAAAAAGAAAAGAAGGAGATAGAGAAAACTGTAAATGAAAAGAGAAGTGAACAATGAAACCAAAGCAAAAACACAAGCCCAAAGATCAATAAATCCCACTCTCAACCTGCGGTTCAATAAAAAGAAGGCAAAACTCTCAAGGCTCCCTGGGGATACCACAATTCTGATCAGAATGGGCAATTTCCAGGAATCTTTGCCCAAATACACACCCCTGTATCCTCTTCCTCCCCATCAATCCATGAAAAACAGAAGACCCAGCAAAACCAAGAGAAACTCTATAGAAACCAATTAAAATCATCTTCCTCAATTCAATTCTACTCACAATAACTAAATGCCTACTTTGTACCCAGCACTGTGTTAGTGAAAAAACAAAATTGAGATAAGATTCAGTCATTTCCCTTGAGGAGCTCACAGTCTAAGACAGGGGCAAGCCATATTCACAAATATACTGCAAAATGCAACATGGTGAGTATAGAAGAGAAATGTAAGAAGGGCAAGAGAGTAGAGTATTCTAAAGAAGAAGACTGTAGAGAAAGGGAAAAAGGCTGAAAAATGGGGACCAAGAAGGGAAAATCATCCCTGATTCAGCCAGAGCAAAGAAGAGGATCACAAGACACAGGGAAAGAAAGGGAGTCCAGATAAAGTAATCTATCGCTATATTCTAGGTCCTGGGGAACCAATGAAAAGGTGTGTGTAAGGCAGTAACTTGATCATACCACAGCAGTATGAAGCATGGACTGGAAGGGGAAAGAGACTGGAGACCTGAGAAACAATGAGCAGGTCACTGCAGCCCACCAGGCAGGTGGCAATAAGGCCTGAACTAGGGCAGATGGCTGTAAAAGATGCTGGGAAGGGTGAATCAGGAGGACTGACTGCACATCCCAGCATCATAGAACAGGAGGAGAGCTCAGTGTAGAAGCAGAGAAGCTGAATGCAAATGATGGGCTGCTACAGACTCTCCATGGGAGTCCAGCTGAGTCACTGACTGGGGGGGGGAAGAGGAGAAAACAACAATAGCAAACATTTAAATAGTGACTATCATATGCCAGGCATTATACTAAGAACTTTACAATTATTACCTATTTCATTCTCACAATGACCCTAGGAAATAGATGTTATTATGATCCCCATTTTAAAGATGAGGAAACTGAGGCAGACAGAGGTTAAGTGACTTGCCCAGGGTCTTTTACACAGTAAGTGTATCTCCAGGCCAGGGGCCCACAGTTCTGTAACCAAAGAACTACCTAGCTACCTGAGGAAGTTGGCCAACATAAGGATTAAGGTTCTTTCCAATATTAAATCCCACAACAACTGAGTTGGGGGAAGGGGGGGGGGGGTTAGGGGGGGAAGAGTCCCAGAGAACAATGAGGTTTCCACCCTAGGTGACTAGCATTGTGCACTGATTTAAAGAAAAAAAAAAAAGGAAGTCAGATGCTAGGAAGGAGAATTATCTTTAGAGGCATGTTGTGGGGTTGATGCAACAGCTCGCCCAGGGCAGATCTGTCTGGAGTTCAGAAAAGGAGATATACATGGTCTACCGTATGAGTTCTCCCAGAAAGAATATAGGGATAGCTAATATGCTTACCTTCCTACTAGAGAGAAACAAAAGCCTCTAGCAGTCCAAGGTGAGATTTCCCCACTTCAAAGCAGAGCTCAGGCAAGGAAAAGGGTGGTTAACACCCTCTGCCATATACCTTCACAGCTCCAAAGTCATCACTGAGCTCTGAACACAACGAACTCAGAATAATGGCTGAGATTCAGCCTCTGAAATAGGCACCAGAGGAGAGATCGCTCCCACCACCACAACTGCTAACAGTCCTGCCTTTATAAACCTGAGAGTGCAATGGAAATGACTGATTTTATCTTTTGGTAAACACCAACAAACCTGACATTACCATACATGAAGAAACAGGGGAAAAAAGTATTTTAATTGAAACAGCACATCTCATTACCATACAACTTGCATTTTTGTTTTTTAATTTTAGTGCTTATAAATACAGCATATTAGTTCTAAAAGCTGTCCCCCTTCTCTTTGTTTTCCTCTAGATTTCCTTTGGTTTTTGTGCATTAAAAACAATACTCCAGGGGGCAACTAGGTGGTGCAGAGAAGAGAGCGCCAGTCCTGGAGTCAGGAGGACCTCAGACACTTAACACAAAGCTAGCCGTGTGATCTTGGGCAAATCACTTAACCCCAACTGCCCTGTCTCCCCCCGCCTCCAAAAAAAAAAAAGAAAAAAAAACAAACCCAATATTCCAGGGATAAAACAAGGATCCTCATGATCACCACTGATATTCAATATTGTATTAGAAATGTTAGCTTTAGCAATGAGAAGAAAAAGAAATAGATGAGAAACAAAGCTATCTCTCTTTGCAGATAATATGACAATATATTTAAGAGAATCCTAGAGAATAAGCTAAAGAAATACTTGAATTAATTAACTACTTTAGCAAAGTCACAGGATATAAAATAAACTTACATAAGTCATCAGTACTTCTACATATTACCAAAAAAGCTCAGCAGCAAGAGAAAGAAATTAAATTATTATGCATTATATATAAACATATTATATTAAATAAATAATTGTCTTAGTGTCGACAATATAAAATAAATTGAAAGTCTACTTGCCAAAATAAAGTCAGGAACTATGTGAATACAATTACAAAACACTTTTCACACAAATAAGGTCAGATATACACAACTGGAAAAATATCAATTGCTCATGGGTAAGGCTGAGCTAATATAATAAAAATGACAATTCTACCTAAATTAAGTTACTTATTCAGTGCCCTATCAATCAAACTACCAAAAAATTTATTTTATAGAGTTAGAAAAATAATAATGAAATTCATCTGTGAGAATAAGAGGTCAAAAATATCAAGGGAATTAATAAAGAAAATGCAAAGGAAAGTGGCCTAGCTATACCGGAATCTAAAACTATATTATGAAGCAGCAATCCTCAAAACTATTTGATACTGGCTAAAAAATACAGTGGTAGATCAGTGGAAGATAGTAGTAAAGTAACCGACTTTTTGATAAACCCAAAGACTCCAGCTTCTGGGATAAAATCTCACGATTTGAGAAAAATTGCTGGGAAAACTGTAAAATAGTATGAAAGAAACTAGGCATTGACCAGCATCTTACACTGTATACCAAAATAAAGTCAAAATGGGCACATGATTTAGACATAAAGGGGATACCAATAAGCAAATTAAGAGAGCATGGAATAGTTTAACTGTTGAATTTGTGAAAGGAAGAATTTATGATCAAACAAGAGATAGAGAACATTATGTAAAGCAAAATGGATAATTTTAATTACAATAAATTTAAAAGTTTTTGGACAAACAAAACCAAAACAACCAAGATTAAAAGAAAAGTAAAAAGATGGGGGAAAAATTTTACAGTCAGTTTTTCTGATACAGGCCTTATTTCTCAACATATATAGAGAACTGGGTCAAATTTATAAGAATACAAGTCATTCCCCAATTGACAAACTGTCAAAGGATATGAAGAGACAGTTTTCAGATAAAGAAACTTAAGCTATCTATAGTCATATGAAAAAATGCTCTAAATCACTATTGATTAGAGAAATGCAAATTAAAACAACTCTGATTTACCACCTCACACCTATCAGATTGGTTAAAATGACAGAAAAGGAAAATGATAAATGTTGGAGAAGATGTAGAAAAATTGGGACCCTAATGCATTATGGGTGGAATTGTGAGCTAATCCAACCATTCTGCAGAGCAATCTGAAACTAGGTCCAAAAAGTCCATAAAACTGTGCATAACTTTTGATACAGAAATACCACAACTGGGTCTGTACCCCAAAGAGGTCATAAAAATGGGGAAAGAACTTACATGTTTACAGCAGCTCTTTTCATGGTGGCAAAAAAATTGGAAACTGAAGAAATCAATGTTCATATGGACTATTTGTGCCCAATCTGTGGTAGAGTATTCCAAGCCCTTATTGATCTGATTAGCCACAATCAGACACACTATAACTTGACTCTAACATAGTGATAAAAAAAAAGATTTTTTTTGGCGGGGGGCGGGGGGGGTCTTCTTCAAGAACAAAAGACAAGAATACATCAATTGGGAAATGGCTGAACAAGCTGAGGTATATGGATGTAATGGAATACTACTGCGCTATAAGAAATGATGGGCATCCAGATTATAGAAAAACCTGTAAAAACTTGTAGGAACTGATGCTGAGGGAAGTAAGCAGAACCAGGAAAACACTGTACGTAGTAACAGCAACATTGTGTGATTATTGACTATGATAGACTTAGCTCTTCTCAGCAATAAAATGATCCAAATTGCTCTCCAGAATGGCTGAATCCAGAACTCAAAAATTTTTTTAAATGAATGTTAAAAATTCTATAATTAGAAAAAATAAAATACTATTTAAAAAATACTCCTTTGAGCTATTTTCTTGCATCATTTCTGTGCCTCCCAATTCTTCCTCCCCATCAAAATAAAAAACTCTTCCCTATAACAAGTTAGCATAGTCAACATGAGTCACTATTACATTTCCTGCCTTACCCTTGCAAAAGGGTGAAAGAGAGCACAGACATAAAACAGACATAGCTCAAAGTTGCTTTGTGGCCTTGGGCAAGTTACCTTACCTCTCGGGGTCTCAGTTTTCTTACCAGAATAGGAGGTAAAGAGGAAAAGGGAGAGAGGTCCTTATGGATTCTTCTATCTCTAAAGCCTAGGAGTCTATTCTTTCTAACATGTGCTTTCTCCTTCTACCAAATGGAACTTCCTGAATACAACTGATACTTTCTTGTTCCTGATCAATTCTACTCCCCCAAATACAGCCCCACCCCTGGCTGAGGCAAAGAAAGGTTAAGAGGAGGATCCCACAGCTACTAAGTGCCAGAGGCAGGATTCAAACTCTGGTCTTCCTGACCTAGTCCAGTGTTCTATGCACTACACACAGCCCCACTGGCTAATCAATCATGTCTCCCACATCTTCTACTTTGCACATTCATTTCTTGACCCCAGATGTCAAACTTTAGTTCCCCCAATTACACTCCATCTGAGAATGAGCCTGGTGTTCCATAGCCTATGGAACCCTTTGTGAATCTCGAATCTACTATCTACCTTCCATGTTTAAAGATAAGCATGATACCTTTGTCTTTATCCCAAAGCACTGATAATGATGTCAAACACCACAGACCCCTCGCTGGGGCACAACGTGGAAACATGTCAATGACTGGTCTTGGGGTTCAGTCAATCAACCAGTTACAAATCTACCCAGTCACACAATTGTCCAAGCAACACAACTGCATCTTGACCATATGAATATCACAAGAGTTTACCACATGCTTTGCTAAATTTCTCTGATCTATTTAGTACACTAACAATGCCAAAATAAGAAATAACATTAGTCTTGGTAGGACCTATTTTTTGAATAAACTTTACTGAAGCTCTGGGATCACAATTTCCTTTCCAGATGCTAACCAACTTTTTAAATACATTCTAAAATTTTGTCAGGGACTGAAGTCAAGATCACTGGCCTATAACTTTCAGGTTCCCTTGACTCTCCATTTTGGAAAACTCGGAGAACTGAGAACTGAGTCAAAATTATAAGAATACAAATCATTCCCCAATTGATAAATGGTCAAAGGATATGAAGAGACAGTTTTCAGATAAAGAAACTGAAGCTATCTATAGTCATATGAAAAAATGACTATAGAATTGAGGAGCACCTCCTGTTTTCTAGAATCTTTCAAAGACAACAGCTCAGCTATCAATCATATCTCTCAAGTTCTCTCAGGACCCTAAGATGGAACTCAACCTGTTCTGGCTTTGTGAATTAATGAAGGGCTGTCCCTTGTGACAGTCATCCTTACTTCTCTTGGCTAACAACTCCCTACTTGGGGTGGCTAGATGGCACAGTGAATAGAGCACTGGCCCCGGAGCCAGGAGAACCTGAATTCAAATTTGGCCTCAAACACTTAACATAAAAACTAGCTGTGTGACCTTGGACAAGTCATTTAACCCTAATTGCCCTACCTTCACCCTCCAACAAAGCAAAAAAAACCCAAAACAACTAGCTACTTGACATTTTTGTTTTGTCACTGTTAGCCCAAAGGACATTGTCCTAGAGAGAGAAAGGAAAAGCAAAGGAAGAGCTGAGCAGCTCGTGTTTTAACATCATTCCACTGCCATGAGCAGAAGTCCTCCCCTTCTTTGATCCTATTTCTCAAAATATAGCTTTAAAATTAAAAAAAAAAATCAAACAAAAAATCTTTTTGTTGTATTCAGTTATCCTTGCCTTACCTTAGATCATTCTGAGCTTCAGTCCTCCTGACACTCATCTTTTTTTAAAAATTAATTTATTTATTTTTAGTTTTCAGCATTCACTTCCCTAAGATTTTGAATTCCAAATTTTCTTCCCATCTCTCCCCACCCCTACCCCAAGATGGTGTTTAATTTGATATAGGCTCTACAAATACATTCACATTAAAGCTTTCATATTAGTGATGTTGTAAAGAAGAATTAGAACCAATGGGAGAAACCATGAGAAGGAAGAAACAAAAAAGAGACAGAGAGAAGTTAGTATCTTTTGATCTGCATTCAGACTCCATGGTTCTTCTTCTGTACGTGCATAGCATTTTCTATCAACGACTCTTCTTGTCTTAGATCTTTGCATTGCTGAGAAGAACTAAGTCCATCAAAGTTAGTCATCACATAATGTGGCTGTTACTGTGTATGTTCTCCTGGCTCTGCTCACTTCACTCAGCATCAGTTCATAAACATCTTTCCAGGTTTTTCTAAAGTCCACATGCTCAACATTTCTTATAGTATTCCATTACATTCATATATCACTACTTGTTCAGCCATTCCCCAATTGATTGGTATTCCCTCAATTTCCAATTCTTGGACACCAGAAAAAGAGATGCTATAAATATTTTTGTACATGTGGGTCCTTTTCCCATTTGTATCATGGTCTCTTTGGGATACAGACCTAGAAGTGGTATTTCTGGGTCAAAGGGTATGCACAGTTTTATAGCCCTTTGAGCATAAGTTCCAAATTGCTCTCCAGAATGGCTGGATCAGTTCACAACTCCACCAACAATGCATTTAAGTGTTCCAATTTTCCTACATCTTCTCCAGCATTTATCATTTTCCTATTTTGTCATGTTAGCCAATCTGATAGGTCTGATGTGGTGTCTCGGAGTTGTTCTGATTTGCATTTTTCTAAATAATAGTGATTTAGAGCATTTTTTATATGACTATAGATAGCTTTAATTTCTTCATCTGAAAACTGCCTGCTCGTATCCTTTGACCATTTATCAACTGGGGAATGACTTGTATTATTATAAATTTGGTTCGATTCTCTATATATTTTAGAAATGACTGACACACATTTTAAGGAACTATGACAGGCTCTGGTATCCAGGCTGTTTCTTGCCCTTGTCTTTTCAAAATCTAAGTTAGTTGATGAGTTCCCTGTGCAGCCACATCTAATCTCTGTGGACAATGCCCACCTTTCCATCTCTTTAGAATGACCATTTTTTATGCTTCCATTCTTCTGGGCTGACTTTTTTCCCTTTACAATTTTAGTTTGTGGGGTCATAGCTATTCTTTCTCTGAATGCTTTGAAATCTGCTCTCCCAAAATTTAACATGCTATCGGCCTGTACTTGGCTATCCTCTCCTCTACCACAAATTCTACAAGGAAGTGGTTATTTTCTCCCGAGGTTAATAGCACTTCCATCCCAATCAGAAGTGTCTTTTTGTTGAAGAAAAGCATATCCAAAACAATGTACCCCACATTTATTCCTCCATCTCTGGAAGAATCAAATGATCAGTAAAGAAAGCAAAGAAAATATTGGCTGATGCTCTGCTTTTGGAGCATCTGTCTAGATAAGTCAAGTCCCCAAACATTACTCTACTCAAGCCTCTATGGCTGGTCTTGTAGAGTCCTAAGGTCCAGAACTGAAGAGAGCCTTAACACTCATCCACCCCAACCCCTTCATTTTACGAACCCAAGGAGGGCAAAGAACATGCCCCAGTTCCCACTGACAATTAAGTAGGGGTCTGGAATTCAAATACAAGGACTGACTCCAAATCCACTCTGTCCCAGCTGATCCTCCTTCTGTATACATGCCTTACTGGGCTGGGTCTCCCTTTAGGGAAAAGACCATGCTGTATCTTCTATCTTCCTCTAACAACCACCATCGGGCACAGTAACTATGTGTTGAAGAAGTATTTGTGGAATTGAGTTGAAGGGCAGTGATTCTCCCAACTCCTCATTGAGGGATTTCTCAGATTGCCTTGGGACAGAGTTTAATTTATCATCTACAACAGTCTCTAACTCTTGGACTGTCACTTGATTTCTCACATAGCTGTGCCTTCATTATGACATGTCCACAGAGCAGAGCAGTCATCTTCAGAGGCCCACAGAGTTCTGCTACCCTCTGATCACGTTACAGAAGGCATTCAGCAGATAGATGAAGCTGGGATGGGAATCACAAGACCTGAGCTTCTTCCCAACTCTTAATGCTGCCTCAGTGTGACTCCCTGAGTCGGGAGTTTCTCTTCTCCAGGACTTGGGGGTTTAATCTTCAAGTGGCTACAATTATATTTTAGGAGAAGATTTCTAAGATGTACATTATTTCATTTGACCCACTGGACCTTGTGAGACCAGTACTACAGGACTTTTAAATTTTCTTATGGTTCTAAGTCTATGACCCTAAGGCAGCTCCTGGGGCACCATAGTGCACAGAGTGTCCCGCCTAGAGTCAGGAAGACCTGAATTCAGATTTGACCTCAGACACCAACTAGCTGTGTGACTCTGGGCATATAACTTCACGTCTACCTGGTTGTGGGGATAACAGCACCTACCTTGCAGGGCTGTTGTTTAATAAAGCGCTTAGCATAGTGCCTAACACATGGTAGGTGCATTATAAATGCTGATCCCATCCCTTCACCTATGGTCTCTACTTTACAGTAGGGGACATAGGGTGAGGAAAGGTTAAGTTGTTGCCCATGATCACATGGCTAGGAGAGGGAGAATTTAAGCCCAAGTCCCTTATGATTCTGAGTCCAGTAGACCAAAATGAAGACTAGATCAGATGACCTCAGAGGTCCCCTGCAAACAAAATTCTGTGACTAGACAAAAATGGCGATTCTTAACAGCTCTGACAATCCATGAATTTCTACTGTCACATGGAACTCATGACTTGCAAATTGTATTTAGTAATTTAAATGCCTACAACAATAAGATCTATTTTTAGACATGTTTTAAGAACATAATGTTGGAGAAACCCCCATTTCCGGCCTCTTCTCCAAGGGCCATTATTATTCCAACACAGAATAGTTTGTAGAATGCTACAACAGGATATTATAATTTTATTCCCATCAGTTAGTGAACATTGTGCCTGCTTGTTGGAGCAGGCCAAAACAACAAACAAACAAACTAGGAAAACAGGTGAAGTGAGGGCACATCCAGAGGAGAAGGGCACTTACTGGTTTTCACTGGTCAAGGGTGGGTAAGGTGCAGATGGATAGGCAAAAGTATTCCACCAAGGATAATGCAGCATCGAGTTCTGAAAATACAGCAACACCAAAAGAGTTAGATTTTGAGTGGCGAAACATAAGATATCAACTTGATTCAGCAGATGAGGTAGCTAACACTACTAGTAGGCCAGAGATGAAGGTCCGGGAGCATAAACTGGATCTTAGGCTTAGGAAGAACTTCAGCAAAGACCTACTCCAGCCTCCCACCCAATTCTGGGAACCCCTAACAAGCCACCGTCCAGGCCCAGCTCAAACCTATCCAGATACCAGGAAACTCACCCTCGGAGGGGGCTCATTCCAATGTTAGACTGCTAGAAAGTTATTCCTTCCACCAAACTGAAATGTACTTCCTTGTACCTTCTGTGCCATGAAATGAAGCCCTTGTTTCCTGTTCACTTGAAGTCAATCTCTTTAATTCACTGACTTATCTGCTCATTGCATGACCATTTCTCATATGCCTATTCTTTTTGTGCCTGTGTTAGGCACAAAAAATGAACAAGATACTAGAGTTTTATACCTCTTAGATACAAGAGCTTGGAGTTTAGTGGCAGGCATTCATGCAGAAATATGTTTAAAAGGAGAATATGACTGACATATTAGAAAGTTACAGAGTGGCATAGGAGTTTGGAGGAAGAAGAAATCACTCCTAGTTTGTAGAGGTGTGGAGGATACAACCATATAAAGCAAATAAACCCTTAAAAGATATCTACAGGTGATAACAAAGGTGAGGCCCCCACCACTGCCAATCAGGAAAACCCAAAACATGAAATGTGGGAACTGGAAGAGACATAAGAAAATAAGACAAATACCACAGTAGGAAAGGACCTGAGAATACAGAATATTCTACTAAGAAATGCTGTTTTATCAAATAGGTTGTTTCTCTGTAAAAGTGTTTCATACCATAGGGAAACTGCCTGTTTAAAACAATTTAAGAGACTTCCTAGATCTTAAAAGAACAGTAAGTGGCACGTAGTGGGCGCTTAATAAATTTTAATTGCATTGAACTATATCATATATTGTACTGAAGTGTAAATTGTCTCATGAATCTTTTCAGCTCCGTAAGGGTAGGGATCATTGATTTGGCTAGTTCATAGAACCTCTGACTCTTAGAACTGAAAGGGACTTTACTCAGGGAGCCCAACAAGTTCAATGTTTGTGTGATCCCTGAATTCTATCTACAACTTCCCAAACAAGTACTCACCCAGCCTCCATTTGAATAACACCACAGACTAACAACGGCAATGAAAAACTCACTACTTAGCTTCCATATTTAGAAACTGTCCAGGATAAAGCTGAGTACAGAGGGGCCATCCAAAAACTCCTCACTGACTGATACGCTGATCATTTTGAAAGCATTAAATGACTAACATCTTGCCACAAAATTCTGCCAATTTCCCCAAATTCCTTATCAAGCTCCTGTCACATCTGGCATCCTTCTCTTTAGCTCCACTTTATAGATGAGGTCAAAAGAAATCCCCAGCCTTCACAGGTTAACCCCTAGAAAAGTCTGCTTACTCCTTGTTCCTCTCAGTTCTAATCATTCAATTATATTTCAATAGGGAGTTGTCAGAGGAAAATCATCACCCAAAAGGGACACAAAACTGAATCTATCTTTGACACAGGCTGAAGACTTAAGACCTGTGCTGTAGATCACCTTCAAGAAAGGGAGATTGATCTCTCTGTCAGAGGGGCACACAGACCTATTGATGAATAGATCTCTGAACACCAGCAGAGAAACATGTGTATGGTTTACAGTAAATACTGCTTACCCAATGACTAAACATATCCCCAGTGATTCAGCAAGGAATAATGGGTTCCTTTCCTTATCCATGATAACATATTAGGTAAATATTAATAGATCCAGGAAAAAAAAATACAAAAATCCTCAGTCTAGCAATTAAAGCTCTCTAAAACCCAATCCCATACAACAAACATTTAAGTACCTTATAAAAGCAAGGAAGTAGGCATCCACTTACCTTTCTAGTCTGATTTCATATTACTCCCTTCAAGCACTCTGTAATTCAAAATGGACTGCCAGTTGCTCCCCATACATGGAATTTTTTATGTATTCATCTCAGTACTTCTATCCCACCCCAGCAGATATGTACGAGCCTTAACATAAGGGACAGATTCCTTTAAAACCCCAGCCCTCTACACCCTGCTTTAAACAGGCAACACTTAAATTAGTACTTGTTGGAATGAAATCAAAGTGAGGACAAAGATGTTACCCAGGGATTCAAAAATGATTTTGGGGTCACTTGGCTATTTCTTTTTTCTACTTTCTTTTCAGAGCCAAGATTTTGGAAGAGGGGTGGATGCTCTGGTCACTGAATTCAATACACATTTCTGAATCTCACAAGTAGGCTCTACTCTATGAAACAGAAAGGAAATTAACACATTAAATATCAGAGCCTTCAGAAAGGGCCTAAGAAGATAGTTCAGAATTTGACAGGTCTTACATTTAGACCAGAGGTTTTATCAGCAAAATTGCCCTAGTCAGGTGAAAATGTAATTAGAAAATGTTTAAAAAAGAAATAAAAATACAACATAGATAATAATTAATAGTTTTCTAAGTCAATCAACAGAAAGGATTCAAATTTATTTGACTCTGACACCCCTGATTTAGACCAACAGCTTATACCATATACAACAAAACAAACTCCAAATAAATACCTGACTTGAATATAAAAGGTTAGATTGTAAACATATTATAGGAGAAGACTATATCTTTCATAACAATGGACACAAAAAGAGTTCTTGATCAAACAAGCGATAGGGATGATAAAATGGACAATTCTGACTACATAAATAGTGAAAATTTTGTCCACAAACAATATTATTGCAGTTATAACAGAAGGCAAACAGGTAACTAGGAGAAAAATCTTTGTAGCAAATTTCTCTGAAAAAAAAAGTCTACCTGTGATACACACTGAATTGATACAACTATATTATAAGAGGATATATTCCTCCATAGATAGTCAAAGGACATGAACATACAGTTCTTGAAAGAAGAAATGCAAATGAACAACAATTATGTGAAAAAAAAAAGTTCCAAAGAAAGGGCAATTCAGTCAAGTGTGAGATTCCACCTTGCACCCATCAGATTGTCAAAAGCGACCAAAAAAAAAAAATGCCACTGCTAGAAAGGCTGTGAGAAGACAGGAACACTAATGCACTGTTCATGGAGCTGTGAATTGGTTCCACCATTCAGGAAAATAATGTGGAACTAAACTGTGCACTGTAACATATACACAGTGATACTACCACAAAAAGATAAAAGACCAAATGAAAGGACCCATGTATTTTTTTAAATTTTTTTTTTTTTTGCTTTTTGGAGGGCAATTGGGGTTAAGCAACTTGCTCAAAGTCACATGGCTAGTTTTTTTTGTGTTAAGTGTGAGGCTGGATTTGAACTCAGGTCCTCCTGACCCAGGGCCAGTGCTCTATTCATTGCACCACCTAGCCGCCCCCATGTATTTATTTATTAAGGACTTAACTATGTGCCAAGCCTGTGCTAAATGTACTGAAATATTTATAGCAGCACCTTCTGTAATAACAACAAACTGGAAACCAAATGGGTACCTATTAATTGAGGAACAGCTGAGTTGTGTCACAGAAATGGAACTGATATTACAGCACTGTAAAAAATCATGAGAGACAGATTTGGTGACACCTGGAAGACTCATGTGAACTAATGCAGAGTGAAATGAGGAGATCCAGAACAATTTCTATGATGACTACAACACTTTAAAAGGAAAATAACTTTGAAAGATCTCAGAACTCTGTTCAATGCAATGACCAACCATGACTCCAGAAGGCAAAAGAACAAGCACACTTTTCACCTCTTGGCGGAGAAACAGAAGAAGCTTTGTTTTCAGACAAGGGCCAATGTATCATTTTTGTTTGTTTGCTTAACACTACTTATTAAAAGAAAAGATTGTCATTTGGGGCAGGGAGAGACTTTTAGGGACAAACAGGGGGAATAGTGATAATGATACCTCTCCCCCTCCAAAAAGAGGAAGGAAAGGAAGGAGCATCGATGAAACATTTAAAAGTATATTAGAAAGATCAGCAGTAAGTTCAGAAGATGATCAAAAAAGCCGGGGAATGTGGGTGCTCAATTTAACATATACTTTTTAACAGAGATTCGTGATCTATATACAACCCTTTCTTTTCTGCTCATCTTGGCAAATGGAAATGTTCACGTTGGCTTGTGTCTCTGTAGGTTTTCCCAGTTGCTTGGTTAGTTGTCCTTCCTTCTCAAAGAGGATCAAAATGACATCAGTATGTTAGAGTCAAGTTACAGTGCGTTCAACTGTGGCTCATCAGACCAATATGAGTTGGGAATGCTCTACCACAGGTCAAGCACAAATAGCCCATGTGAACATTTGGGATGGATTTTCTAAATGTGAGCATCTAGATTTCAAAAGAAATACATTCTTTAAAAAATGACAAAGGTCAAACTAAAAGGGACCTTAAAAAACAGACCATGAGAGTTTGGGGCGGGGGGAATGGATCTCAGAATATAGAATGCTTGAGATGAAAAAGAATTTCAATTATCTAATCAAATCACTCATTCCAAGAAAAGAAAGAGGTCCAATAAAGGGATGTGACTTGTCTAAGGTAAATTGTATTGGTAAGAGGTGCCATCAGAACCAGAACTCTAGGCTGCTGCTCTTTTTATAAATGCTTTCTCCTACTGTTCTTTGTACAAATACCTTTGATGGAAGATCAGGCAAAAAGAGAAGCATGGGGAAAACATGGTGTGGAGGTCGGTCTGGGTCTGATACAGAGCCCACAGTCAGTGCTGAGTTAGGGAACAGAACCATGAAAAGAGGCCACTCAAGTCCTGCAACTGCGAGCTGCCAGGGCATCGGCTACTGTTTCCTCTGAGCTGCCCAGGCTAAGAAAGACCATTCACAATTCACTTGCACAATGGGACAGAGACAGGACAAGGAGAGGCCTCACAAAATTCAAAAGGCTCCACTGTAACTTAATAATAGAAAGTGAAACCAAATTAGCCTTCTATCTCCCAGGCTACTTTCTTTCACTGGCTGTCTCCCATGCCTGGAACTCTCTCTCTCTCAGATTCCCTGAAAGTCCCAGCTAAAATTCACCTTCTCAAAGAGGCCATTCCCAACCCCGATTGATGCCAATATCTTCCCTCCACTGATTAGGTCCAACTTTTCCTGCCCACAGCTTGTTTCTACATAGTTGTCTGCACGTTGTCTCCCCTAGCAGATGGGGAGCTTCTCAAGGCAGGGCCTGGCTTTTGGCTTTCTTTGGATCCCAGGACTTGGCACCTTTCTGGGCACAGAAGAGATGGCTAATAGGTGTTTACTGAACGATTAACTTTATAATTATTTTCTCTATGCTTTTGCTAGGTAGGATTTTCTTTTACACCTTTCCTGGGGGCATGGTTGCCAAGAAGCACAAAAGCTCTAAGGATGGTCTAGGGTCTGAGCTTGGGTCTCTAGACTCTGGCTCTAATGTTTCTTCTCTACACCAAGACATGTCACAAAATACACATATGAAAGTGGAGTTTAAGCAGGCAAAATCATGCAACCTCCAAAATATTTCTCTTCTTCACAAAGAAATTTGAAGAAATGAATTAAAGCCTGTGCATCTGACTGACATCAAAGGGAGTCCAGGGTTTTAAAAGGCACTAAATTTTAGTTAAAAGCACTAAATTGTCACCATTAATAATCTCTTGCATTGTGCAGCACTTTGCAACTTGTAAAGCATTCTAGGAGTCACGGCCTACTCAAAAGAACACTCTGAAATAAAGAGAGCAGGATGTACAATGCCCATTTTACAGATGGGGAAAGTTAGGCCAGGAGAGGCCACAGGGTTTGTCCCAACTCAGAAGCCTAGTAGATGACAGAGCCTAGGTCTCCTACGCTGAAAAAGTTAGTGTTTCCCACTACCAGTCCTCCTCTCCTGCCCCCCTGCAGAAGGGGATATGCAATACTGCACAAACTTTCAGACACAGCTGATGTGTTGGCTAATTTTGTTAAAGTTGCTTCCTCCCCTCCCCTTTTTTTTAAATTTTTGATAAGAGGGATGGCTCACTGGATTGAGCAGGGGGAAGGATATAACTCAGAAATCAAGATGATATAAAAACAAGAGAGCAATTAAAATAAGATGCTAAGAATCCCAGGTTCTTTCCCCAATACAATGCTGAAAGTAATGAGTTGTGTGGGTGAGATCCCAACCATAGCATCCTACCTCAGACTCTTGCTGTGGAACCAGCGGTGACTCACTTCTTCTCCTAGAGACTATTTCCCCATTCTGTCAATGGGGATGGGGAGAATGCTGGCCTTACATCCCGCACATGCTTATTTGGACAAAAACACTCTGAAAGCCTTCATGTGCTTACCATATGAATCATAATAATTATTATTATAAAGTATTATATAATATAGAAATTTTATATCAGTAATATTTATATAATATATAATAAAATTATATATAATAATTCTAAAATGCAAATCACTATGATCAATTAACCTGAATAATATTACACAGATACCTGCATGCCTCTGGTCAAGTCATTTTTCTCTGCATCTCAAGTTTCCTTATCTGTAAAATGGGGACACTATCTGCAGCACCTAGTTCCCAGAATGGTAATGAGGCTCAAATGTGATAAGGTACAGAAAACCCTGTACTTCAATATGGTTCCCAAGAACAATCGTCAGGAGATCTATATTCAAATCCTACTTTGTTCCTCTTACTAGATAATTTGAAAAAGGCTCCATCTCCTCCACCCACAGCTTCCTCCTCTAGACAATGAAGGATTTGGCTAGGTCACCTCTATTCTCCCTGCTATGGAGCTAGGGATCCCCCAAAGTTTTCCAGGGCCTAGCCTTAGCCATAATCTTCACATGCTACAAGAACAGATATTTGTGGACTCTCGGACTCTGGACCACATTAGTGTAGAAAGCTATAGGAGACTTTGACAATGTGTCAGGTGGCTCAGTGAAATTTACTAGTAAGAGACTTCGCGGGGCAGCTCAGTGGCACAGTGAATAGAGCACCAGCCCTGGAGTCAGGATGACCTGAGTTCAAATTCAGCCTCAGACACTCAACACACTTACTAGCCATGTGACCTTGGGCAAGTCACTTAACCCCAATTGCCTTGTCTTCCCCCTTCCAAGAAAAAAAAAAGAGGGCAGCTAGGTGGCGCAGTGAGTAAAGTGAGTTCGGTTCCGGCCTCAGACACTTAACACCCACACAAAAAAGACCAGCCATGTAACCTTGGGCAAGTTACTTAACCCCAACTGCCCTCCAAAAGGCAAAAAAAAAAGAATTGAAAAAAAAGAGAGACAGACTTCGCCACCCATAGAATATAAATGGCCAATGGAAAGATGAATATGGGACCACACACACACACCCCAGGGTCAGCTGTGATACAATAGATAGAAAACTACATTCGGAATTGAGACTTGAACATGAATTGTTGGTCTGCTACTTAAATGCCTGTGAGACTCTGACCCAGTCACTATCCCTCCCTAGACTTCAAGCTCCCTCCATGTAAAATGAGGTCTAGAGTAGAGGACTAACATCCTTTCCAGTTCGAGATCTTATAGAACGATAAAGTGATGGATTCACTAGTGTACTGTCCAGACATCTGCTAGAGCTCCCTCACTCTCTCTTTGACAAAAACAGGGCAGCTAATAACTTCCTGACTTGCTTTAATGATCATTCCAACCTTTAAAAGGTTGAGGAACTAATGAGTCTACCAGCTGCTCTGGGCCTCCTTCTTACCACTGAGGAAGAAGTGGCTGCTGAGGCAGAAGGGGGAGGGGTGGAAGAGCCAAATCAGTCCTCCCTCTTAGAATAGGTGACAGAAGAGGGGCAGAAAGCCGGGTGGGCATTGGCCCATAAGCAGCCTTCTTACCTCCAGGAGGTTTAAAAAGCTGAGAGGAAAGCTAAGGAAGATGAAGAGGCCTGTAAGTCTAAAGGGGATATCAGACCAGGAGGGATGGGATGCTTTCCAAAATGAATTCTAAAGACATAAAGAGGAACAATTATGATAAGAAGGGGAAGCTGTTAAAAGAGATGGATGTAGCAGACTCAGGGGAAACTCACCAAACAATTCATATTTTAAAAAGACATGGGCAAAAGCCCAGAAGAGTGACAGCAGACAGGGACACTCCATTCCTTCAAAGTGGTGCCAGGGGTGCCACGGTGAACTAAGAAAAATGGGCCTAAGAGTGACACTCGAGGATCCAGCAAGATCAGTGAAAGATAAGAGCTATCCACACTGCCTGGGATGGGAAGGATGATGAAAACCATCAACAGAGACCAAGCTGCTCCACCCATGTTTTCTTTCTCTTTTCTTTGCTAAAATGAATGACCTGGAAAGGACAGAACAAAAACGCGTAACAGCAACTGGGTACCCAAGATAAGCCGGGAGATAGTCAGGGAGCACCTATTATGCTGGGTGAGCTCCCGTTACCCGGCCCTGCTCAACCACATCCTAGGGCATTGAGCAGGAAAAAAAAATCCTGACAGGTGTGGTGCTAAGCCACTGTCAGTGATCTCTGAAAGATCCTGGGTAGCTGGACAGGTGAAGCAGCATTAGAGAAAAACTAGCTTTGTTCTGATTTTCAGATAAGGGCAAAGAATGGAATCTGCAAAATATTATAGCTTGACCAAGCTTGACTTTGGCCCCTGGCAAAATTCTACCCTCTCTTTCTCCCCACCCCTCCCATTCTTTCCTCTTCCCTCCTCCATGTGTCTGTCTGTCTCTCCATATCTGTGTGTACAGTACAGTTCTATCACATGTGTACACACACACACACACATTCTACAATGTAAAATGATATCTATCTAAATTTTTTTCAAGAGATGGCTTGCTGAACATTTAGAAAAGGAAGTGGTGATCACACAGTCAACCATCAAGAAAAGGTCATGTGGCACCATTATTTCCTTTTACAACAAAGCTACAGGAGGGGAATGCTACAGATACAGCTTAACTTCGATTTTGGCTAAAAATCTGACAAAGCTTTTAATGCTTTTATCATGGAAAAAACAGTGAGATGAGAGTCCCATTACACAGAATGAAAACTGCGTTCTCAGAAAGTGATGAATGGTTCTGTATCTCCTTGGAAGGAAGCCTCCAATGGAGTGAGCACCTCATAGATCTGCACCAAATCCTGTGTGAATATTTGTTATCAGTAACATGAATAAAAGCAGTCACAGCATCTTTATTAGATGCCAGGTAGCAGAAAAGGAGAAAGAATAGTTAGTATACAGGATGGCAGAGTCAGGATCCAAAGAGGTCCTGGCAGTCCAAAACAGTGGGCCAAATTTACAGAGAGGAAACTTGATAGGGATTAATGTAAAGTCTTACACTTGCATTACAAAACCGACCTCACAGGTACCAAGACAGAGAAGAGAGGGTTAAAAAGTGAGGAGTGCCATGAAAATGATCAGAAGGTTTTGGTGTACCCCAAGCTCATTTCATCAAAAATGTGATGCAGCAGCCAAGAGTCTGAATGCAATCTGAGCCTACATTAAAAAAGGTGCAGTGGAGGTGGCTAGGGGATGCAGTAAATAGAGCACCAGCCCTGGAGTCAGAAGGACCCGAGTTCAAATCCAGCCTCAGACACTAAACACAAAACTAGCCCTATGACCTTGGGCAAGTCATTTAACCCCAATTGCCCTACCTTCCCCCCTCCAAAAAAAATAAAGGTGTAGTGTCCAGGACTAGGGAGGAGGTCATCCTACAGCACTCAGTCCTCGTTTTATTCTGGGGGCCACATTTTAGGAAGAACACTGAAAAGAAGCCCAGAGGAAACCAACCAGCATGATGGGGGTCTCATGGCCACACATATTTATCCTGGAAAAGAGAACATTTAAGGGATCATGATAGCTGTCTCCAAATATCTCAAGGGCTGTCATGCAGAAATGGGACAACTGAATTTGTTCTTCTTGACCTCAGAGGGCAGAACTAGAACAACGGGCTAAAGCTGCAAACAGAAACTGAGGCTTGGTAGAACTCAAAACTCTCTCACAATCAGACTTTTCCAAACTGAGCTGCCTCCACTGAAGGTCATCCAGTCAAGGCTTTGTTTGTTGGAGATGATTTATAGTTGATCCCTTTTCTGTTAAGAGGTTGTACTAGAGGGCCTCTGACATTCCTTCTGACTCAGTGGTTTGCTTTGGAGTGTCTGTCTTTTTCCCCAACTCTGAGATTCTTCAAATGAACAGTATATAGGTAGGTCATAGTTGGGGAGAGGGTAGAAGAGGGAGAAGTTCTAAAATGATACCTTCTGCTTTCTCATCACAGCTATTCCCAAATACACCTCCCCCCCTCCAATACATCTGCTTTCTCACCCTCCACCCTACTCTTCTACCCTGATCATGAGGGGTAGAGAAATTAGGGAAATCATAGTTTGCTGTCTCTTAGTAATAATGTTAACAGTCCCATTTCTCTAGCACCTTGAGGTACAGGAGGAAGATGGGATAAGCAATATTTTCCCCATTTTACAGAGGAGGAAAAAGTGATTCTCAAAGAGGCATCTGTTCGAATGGAAACTGTGCTAATGAGCTCATGGAAGGTTCTCCACGAATGGCAGCTCTACATTCCTAAAGTACAAACTGATCCCAGAGCAGAGTTCTAAGGTCTTCTGAGGGGAGTGACTTGTGATACTATTACACAAGATGCCTGATTAGAAAGCAGGCTCTCTCTGGTTACCTCTCCAACACCACATCCACAGGGGCCCTTGGGAGGAGAAACCCTTCCAGCTCAGCCAGGCAGCACACACTACAGGGGAAACATTCTAGGGCAGCCATTTCTGAGCCAGGGGATCAGAAGGCATCCCTTGGCCCCTCTGGCATTCACAATACCCATCTCATATTTGTGTTAGAAAAGAAGGAAGCACTTTGTAAGTTATAAGGCGGTCCACAGAGGCAAGAGATTATTGATGCATACCAGGAGGCCCACAATGAAATTAGCAATGGATTATGAAGTAGTAGGAAAGACTCATAAAAGGTAACCAGTTTGTTGATTTGTCTATGTACACAGAAATATGTGTGTGTACAAACATGTACACATACATATAATATACATATACATGTACATATTCACATACATATATCCACATAGAGGCATCATCTCCTCCTCCTTGAGGGCAAGGGCTATTCCACTTTTGTCTTTGTATTCCCAGACTTAATACAGTGCCTTAGCACAGAGTGGGTACATAACAAATGCTTTTTGGTTGAGTATGACAATAATAATTAACCATCTTATACACTGCTCGGTATAAAAAGCCATTTTCTTACTATTGTGTTATAAGAAAGGACTAGGTAAGCTGATTTCAGAAAAACCTGAAAAGACTTACATGAACTGATGCAAAGAGAAGTGAGCAGAAGCAAGAAAACACTGGACACAGTAACAGCAACATTGTGAGACGATCAACTTTGATAGACTTAGCTCTTCTCAACAACACAATGATCTGAGACAATTCCAAAGGACTCATGATGAAAAATGCTATCTACCTCCAGAGAAAGAACTGATGGGGTCTGAATACAGACTGAAACATACTATTTTTCACTTTCTTTTTTTTTTTTGGTTTTGATTTTTTTCCACAAAAATGACTAATATGAAAATGTGTTTTATGTGATTACATACAGATGTATAACCTTTCTCAGATTATTTACTGTCTTCGGGGAAAGAAAGGAGGGAGAGAAAGAATTTAGAATTCAAGATTTTAAAAATAATGTTATAAATTATTTTTACATGTAATTGGGGAAAACAAATAAATTTTTTTAAAGCCATTTCCTCCTGACAACCCTGAGAGGGATGTAGGACCAACCATTTCCCTATTTTCCAAATAAAGAATCTGAGCCACTGAAAAGAGAAATGACCCACCCAAAGTCACACAACTCATGCGACAGCAGGGCAACACAGCACAACACTATGTAGAGGACCTTGGTTCAAATCCTGCTTTTGATGTTTACTACTCATGTGACCTTGGGCCAATCACCAACCGTTCAGATGCTTCAATTTCCTCATTTGCCAAGTGAAGAGACTGGACTAAATGCCCTTGGGAGCCCCTTCTAGTTCTAGATCACTGAGCTTGTCTTTGCTGTACCCCTTCACCTCTCAATGTAGGAATAACAGTCCCAAGAGAAGGAGACACCCATAGCCTTTCTTGTGAAGCCGAGTTCTGGCCTTGGTCTTCACTCACCTCAATGCTGGGCAGAGGGCTTTGGAGGTGGGGCAGACTGTACAGTATATTTCCTGTCTGCGGGGGATCACGTGTTGGATAGTCCCCGTCCATGGCAGGATGCAGTGCGGGCATCAGTCAAGGTCCTGCTGCATGCAGTCTTTGGGGGCACACCGCTATGACCAGGTTGTCGCCAGAGTCTCTATCTCTGCTCCTCAGTTTGCACCATGTCCTAGAAAAAAAAAAGGCAAATTCTGCCATCACTTTCAGAACACAAAGATCATGCCTGGCCTGGAAGTAGGAAGTCCAATATTCGAGTGGTATGAGCCACCCCTGTGTGACTTTGAGTAAGTCACCCATCCCCTCCCAAACTTCAGTTTCCTTTCTCTATAAAAGTGAATAGGACAGACTAGTATCCTAGCTCAGATCTCTTCCTGGTTCTATTACTAGCTCACTGTGGGATTTAGGACAAGTTAGAACACTTTCCTGTCTTAGTATAATGGATAGTGTGAGGGAGGTTGCCACATGGGCAGGGCTACATTTTAATGAGACAAAATGCACATCCTTATTGACAGTCAAAAAAAGAGGGCACCCCCACTCAATCCAAGTTCAAAACCAAGGGATTTCTGTGATGTCAGAGGAGAACACATACCTTTATCTCCGAATCCCTATGGGGTTCCACACCCCAAATTCAGCTAGTGATGTGCTAAGTCAACCTGTGTTTTGGACCTAATAGACAAGCTGAATCTACCAACCTGGCATAAATTAGATTCAATGAATACATTTTTATCTTATGCTGTGTCTCTTTTCATTGCAAAAATGGTATGGACCCTAAGAGTATCATCAGCCCTTGGATGGATTAAGAAGAATGATAAGAGAGGGCTGTCCCTCTCTCAAAGAACCAGGATTGAACCCTTGTATGTCCCCCATAAAATGGGGAGGGGAGGCACTAGTTATGGTAGTGGATATTAGAGAGGTATCACATAGGGTGAGGTTACTGGCTTCAAAGGATCTGGATCAACTTTCTCATCATTTCCAAGAAAGGAATAGAATTAGGTGTGACCTCCAGCCAATTGACCTTATCACTTATTTGAGTGACTAGGCAGGAGGAGTTTGACAATGAGAGTGCAGTTACATCCAACACCTGGTCCCAACTATGGGTAGCCTTTAGTCAGTTGTCCATAAAGATTCAAACAGAGTAGACAGCCAGTGATGTGTTATAACTCTAAGGTTTAATGACAGTCACTCCTCCAGAAGTAGTGGAGAAGTTTTTAAAGTAAAAACTTCAAAGCAAATCTTCTAATTTTATACATAATAACTACTCAGTGCACCAGACCAAGGTAAGATGTATTCACATATTCACCTCTGTGACCCTGACCTTAAACATTTTTATGAGGGAGGGATCCTTTGTCCAGTTTGCAGACGAGTGTTTTATCCACAGAGCCAGATTAGATATCAAATCAGAGCAGGGGATTTGGTCCTGGAGACAAGCTGGCTGTCAGTGCAGGGCACTACATTAAGTATTCCCCTGTATCCTCTGCCAATACAATCATCACTTGAGCAGGGCCATCACCTAACAGCACAACGCCATCCTAACTAAAGAGAACAGTGAAGGCCAAGAAACCATCAAGATTCTGGGGAATCAGACTGTTCCACGTACTCGCAACTTCAACTAAACCTCGTAATTGTGTATCAGAAGAACCACACCACCGCCTGTCACTGACATCACTCTACCTTTTAAGACCAGATACGTAGTTTTGAATTAATACAAAGCAGTCTAAATTTTAAAGTATCAAGTGGTGAGCCATTTGACCTAGAAATCTGGCCTAGGAAAGCTATCAAACAGATAGTAACACAATTACTGACAACTGGGGCTCTCAGAGGCTGGGAACCAGGCAATGATTCCGTGCTATCTAAATTAAAAAACAGAGGTAAGATAATCTTATGAGAAAACTAGTGGTATAAAACTTGATCAGGAGAACCAGATATATATACATTGAGCACACTACTGGGGTAAGATTATATATAGAATAAATACAAACTAAGGAAGCTGAGTCACTCTTACTCCAACAGGGCATAAATAATTTATCTTTCTTAATGTTAAAAGGGAACAAAAGTTCTTCCTTATGTAAAGTTATTGTGAATATAATTTTATTATTCTTATTACATTGAAATAAAATTGATATTTTACATATATATACAGAGAGAACAAGCACCGGATTTTAAATTTGTGTTACCTACCACATCTTATTCTTACTCTCTATTCAGAAAGCTCTGATATGAATCATCATACAAATTAACATTTGTATATCCGTATTTTTAATTAACTGAAAAAAGGGGTTAAGACCTATAAAATGTGAAGACTGCACTAGATTATCGCTAAGGTCGTTCCCTCTAACATTAATAATAGCTAACATTAACACTCCAAAGTTTTCAAAGCTCTCTCTATAGACAGACAGAAAGATAGATAGATAGATGACAGTCAGATAGATAGATAGATAGATAGATAGATAGATAGATAGATAGATAGATAGATAGATAGATAGATAGATAGA
>NW_027186356.1:1398172-1430647 GCF_028583685.1 Petaurus breviceps papuanus | reverse complement strand
AGATAGATAGATAGATAGATAGATAGATAGATAGATAGATAGATAGAAGATAGATAGATAGAATCTTGTCAGTCTCACAGTAACACTTGGAAACAGGTGCTACAGATATTACTATCCCCACTTTACAGGTGAAGAAACTGATGCTCAGAGAGGAGGCTAGCTTGCCCACAATCAGGCCAGTGAGTGCCAGGGATGGGATCTGAACACTAATCTTGGAATTCCAAGTTTGGTGATGTTCCCACTATCTACCACCTGATGCCTCTGCTCTGTGTCCTGAGGTCCTTCACAGCTCTGACATTCTGCATTCGAAGGTCCCTTACAGCCCTGACATTCTGAGTTCTATGATCTAGATTCAAGCAGATGCAAGAGGATCACAAGTCAGAGATTTCATGGAAGAAAGGAAAGAATTCTTGCATCCCACAGAGGGTTGGAACAGCTATCCCATGGGGTTCCTTTCAGTCAGAATTTTCTTTAACTTTAGTCTATAGGTCAGGAAGCATTGGCATGGGTTATCAAGGGAAGTATGATATTTCCTACTTTAAAGACTTATGGAGGAAAGAGATAACTTTATCTGAACTGATCTGATTCCAAGCTAGCTCCGAACTAAAGAAAAGGCCTAAAAAGCCTGGCAAAGTGCCTTCCAGGCATCTGATTCTGTGAACGAAATGATAACCTGGGGGGGTCAAAGCAAGGGCTTCGAACTCCAGGAAGGCTTCTGCCAGTAGAAGTTAGTTAATGCTAACTGAAAATTCCTGAAACCTGTTTCCCTGATAAGCTGCAAAAGGCTTGGAAAGAAATAGTCATTAGAAGGCTAAACTAAGCCTCCCAGGTTTTCCATTCTGAGACACCACACTGCCTTATCCCCAACAACTGGTTCTCTAATATCCAAACTAAGGTATGTGTTTAGGAGCTGCCCATTTAGCTCACTGGGGATCAAGTAAGTGGGAACAGTGACTGGAATCTTAAAAGCCTTAGGAGAGAATCCAGAATGGCAGAGCTGAGAGGGACCTTGGAACACAGAACACAATGGCAGAGTTGAGAGGGGCCTTAAAGCCTAGAATGTAAGAGTGTCAAAGAATCCTTCAGAATACAGGCTGGCAAAAGAATATAAAATATGAGAATTATCGCCATTGGTTTCTTTTCTCCCCACTATGAAGGCAAAAACCATGAAGGTCTCATCTAAATTTTGTTATCTCTGCTCTTGTCTGCACATAGGTACAAAGTCAATGGTGGGAGCAGCTCTTTTTAGAGTTAAGGATCTTAGAACACAGGATATCACAGCTGAAAGGTGCCTTATTTATCATCTAATTCAATCTCTTTCATTGGCAGAAGAGGGAACTGAAGCCCAGAGGGGAGAAGAGATTTGCCCAAGATGGCATAGGTTAGAGGCAGAAGTTCACCCACCCTCAACTTGATTATATCTAAGTGAAAAAGAAAAAAAAATGCCAACAAAAAAAACTGATTGAGTTCAGGTCAAAGGGCATGGTTTGTGGTACCTTTTGACAGAAACTCAAACCTGCGGCTTCCTAGGAAATCAAGATGACAAGCTCAGCACTATTGTCCTTGGCTTATGCTACTGGGCCTGAAGCAAACAGAGCTGTGTCACGGGTGACGCGGCGCCAGCTCGACCTCCAAAGGAAAGCTGCTTCAGAGTCAACAGAGTTTACGTAGCCATCAGGCAAAGTGAACGTTACTCATCTGGCCAACAAAGCTCCCACCAGGAGAGCTACCACTCCCACATTAAACCATGAAGTGAAGAAATCCACAGCATTTCCAGTAATCCACGCCGCCCCCCCCCCACCCCACCCCTAGCCCACTAAGAGGCTTTGTGCAACTGTATCTGAGCAGCCCAGACCACAGCGCCCCCAGCCCTGAGGATCACAAAAAGGTCCTTTTACAATGATAGTCATGGTATACAGGGGCAAGTCATAGACCCAAGTGGGCTTCCAGGCCCAAAACAGAACGCATTCTCACACGAGTAAGGACAGGCCTACAGCAACAGCACCCAGCCAGAAGAGGCAGGAGAAACACCACAGGGGATGAGAATGACACACAGCAGAGCCAGGAAAAAAGGGGCCATGCTCGGGCTTCAAGATGAACAAACCAAAGACTAGCCACGGACACCTCAGAGACCTGTGCAGCTGAGCGCCAAGAAGACGTTTAGACATCAGATGTTAGATTAAGAGCTGGAAGGAGCCATGGAGATGACTGATTTCATCCAACTCCTCCACAAGTTCCTTTATATTCTATCCAGGGAAATAAAGTATACATATATAAGAAAATATGCAACAAATACAAATCAATCAACAAGCATTTACTAAGGTTTACTATGTGCTAAGTGCAGGGGATGCAAAGAAAAAGCAAAAAATAGTCCCTGTTTTAAGGAACTTTCATTCTAGTGGGGAAATAACACGTGCAAAAATTAAGTGTATACAAGTTACATACGGATGAGAGATTCAGTAGCTGAAAGTGGAAGGCACCAGCAGTTGGGCAGCAGGGAAAGGCCTCCTGTAGAAGGGAGCCCTGGAAAACTAAGAAACAGAGCTGAGGCTAGAGGGCATTCCAGGAACGGGGTGCAGCTTGTGCAAAGGCAGAGAGCTATAGGGTGGGATATCTGTGAGCAAGAAGGCCAATGGCTGAACTGGAGTCCCGGAAAGCAATGCTATGTATTAAAACTGAAAAGGTGGGCTGGAGCCAGAAAGTCAAAGCAGAAAAGTCTGCATTTTAGCCTCAAGCCAGAAGGGAATCTCTTCAGTTTCTTAACCAGGAAGAGTGACATGGCTTTAGAAGCATCAGTTTGACAGCTGTAAATAGAATGGAGAGGGAAGAGACCTGAAGCTGAGAGACCAGACTTACAGGATACCGGAATGGTCTAGCAAGAGACAATGAGGATGCTGAACAATGATGGTGGCCCAGGCAAATGAAGAGAGGGGAAGGGAATCCCCAAGGGAAAAAGCATGAAGCACTAAAAAAGACTATGGGATTTGGTGTGGGAGAATCTGAGTTCAAAATCCATTTATGATGTGGCAGAGGAGGCTAAGGCTAGTGCTATTTGTGAGACTTCAGGAAAGTCACCAAACCTCAATGGCCCTGTTTTCTTATCTGTAAATTGGTAATGGGGCATGGGAGTGAGGGGTAGGGGAGCGGTTTGGATTAGATGAACTCTATGGTTCCTTCCAGGTTCTAAGTCCATGATCTCGTCAGAGATGTTGTGGAAGTAAAAATCTACCAGAGTTGGCAACTTCGGGGCTATGTGGGCTGAGTGAGAGTAAACAGTCACAGGTGGCTACAAGTTTGCGTGTGTATCTCCGTGACCAGAAGGATGAAGGAGCCCTTTAATGGAAATAAGGAAGTTAGGCCAGGCATGGCAGTGCATACCTGTCATCCCTGCTACTGGAAGAGGCCTGAGCTTGGGAGTTCTGAACCTCAGGAGGGCTAAGGCTGAGAGGTGCTTCCGGAGGCACAAACTGGCCCAGGTTGAAAATGGAGCAGGTAAAAGCTTTTACGCTAATGAGCAGTAGGGTCATGCCCAAGAGTGGCCACTGTCCTTCCAGCCTGGGCAAGAGAGGGAGATCCAGTCTCCCCATCCACCCACCCACCCAAAAAAAGGGACGCTCCGAATAGCAATAGGGTTGCTGAGGAAAAAATAATAAGCTCCATTTTGGACCTGCTGAATTTGAGGGGCCTCTAGGGCATTCAATGGAAATACCCAACAAGCAGTGGAAGATATGGGACTGTAACTTAGAGAGCCTAAGGTCTGGAGTCTTCTACAGGAAATGATAGTTGATGAGAGCAGGTGAGATCACTCAGAGACAGAGAGAGAGAAGAATGAGGAGAGCAGTCAGAACAGAGCCTTAGGGTATGTCCACAATTGGGTTGATCCAGTAACAGCCAGACAAGTACAAGAAATCTGAGAAGAGTATCACTAAAAAACCCAGGGAAGAAAGAGTATCTAGGAGAACAGTGATCAATATCCAAACGTTACAGTGGTCAAAAAGAATAAAGACAAACAAGTCTACTGGGGACAGCAATTCAAAGATTGTCAGTAGTTCTGGAGACAGTAGCTGAGTGATAATGTCTACAGTCAGACACCAAGGGATTGAAAAGTCACTGAGAAAAAAATGAAGTGCGTACTATGAGGAGTTAGGCTAATGATAACAAACAGTGATGAGAATAATTACAGCTAGCCTTTATATAATGCTTGAAGGTTTGCAAATACCATTTTAGTTTATTTTCCCAACAACTATGGATAGTATCCTCATTTTATAAAAAAGGAAGCTGAGGCACCCAAATGTTAGATGACTTGCCCAGGGTCACGTAGCTAGTAAGTCTCTGAGGTCTGATTTAAATTCAGGCCTTCCTGAGTTCAAAGGGCCAGACTCCAGGCCCAGCATTCTCTGTACTGAGTCATCTAGCTACCTGTAAATAAGAGAAGAGATTCTGGATGATAGTTTATGGAGATAGCAGAGTCAAATGAGGGATTTTTAAGGATCGGGACAACTGGGCTTGCTTATAGAAAGCATGGAAGAAGCCACTAGAAAGCAAGAGATGAAAGATCAGGAAGAATTATTTCAGGGCAAATATGTCATAGGTTCAAGAGTACAAGCGGGGGGGGGGGGGGCTCAGAGCTTGAGGGAGGACAGAATACAGAGTGATGCCAAAGGATTTGGGGATGGAAAGTGGGGAGACAAGGGAAATCATGCCAAATGGTCTCTATTTTCTCAGTAAAGTGTGAGAAAAAGTCAGCTCCCAAGAGCAGTAGGGAAGAGACGCCTGCTGATGTCATCTCAATGATCACAGAATCTCAGAGTTGAAAGGTACCTCTGGAAGTCAGCTAGCCAAGCCTTCTGCCTCATATAGAAACTCCCTGTAAGGCAACCCAGTCTCTACAAAACCTTTCACAATCATTTTCTCATTTAATCCTCACAATATCCCCAAAAGGTCGTGTCTTAGTATCAGTGTGTGTCTCTCTCTCTGTTTCCCCCCCCCTCACCTTACCAACCTCCACTCCCCACCTCAGGCTTCTCAGAAGATACAGTGGTAGGAAACCTACCCCTCAAAAACAGGTGTTCAAGATCATATTTGATCAAGAAGCCAAGAGTTCCCATCAGTGTTAGTGACCTAAAAATCAACTCCTACCCTTGTCTCTCTAACATAATTAACAGTAGAATCTTAGTTCAAATTCCTCCCACTACTCCTCTCTCTTCCTCTCCTCCCCCCAAAAAACCCCACCTTTGATTCCCTTTCTAGTCAAAATAAAAAATGAATTCTTCAACTGGGAAGCAATCTGCACCTAAGGGCCTAAAGCAGGAACTTCTGTGCCTTTAAATGAACTCTGATGACACTGTGACTGATGAAGAATAAAGTTCAGCAGAATTACTGGTAGGGTTTGCCTCCTTTCTAATATCCTGTTTATGACTAAGTATCTAAGAGCTTCACTCAGCCAGAAAATATTTACTGGGGAAAGGGCTCCTTCAAAGAGAAATTCAATCGTGCAAACCAGTTAAAAGGGCCCAGACTTCAGGTTCAGTGACATGAATTAACTCCTGGCTCTAAGGCACTTTCAGCACTTGAGGGATCCAGCTAACTTCTGGGTCTTGTTCTCCTTCAGGGCCTAAGCCAGGGGTGGGGAACCTGCAGCCTGGAGGGCACAGGTGGTTTAGAGGCCTCAGGTCGCCCACCCATGGTTGAAGCACTTAGCCCTCTTGTTTGTTCGTTTTTTTAAAGAATAAAACTGATCTATACAGAAGCAAATCATTCCCAGAAATTTTTTTTTTTTTTGCTTTTTGGAGGGTAATTGGGGTTAAGTAATTTGCCCAAGGTTACAAGGCTAGTATTTTTGTGTGGGTGTTAAGTGTCGGAGGCCAGAACCGAACTCAGGTCCTCCTGACAGTTCTACTAGAGGGGCCGTCGCTCTACTCACTCAGAAATTCTAACAGAATCCCAAGAGAAGAAAGATACTGGGGAAGGGAGGTAAGAATCGTTCATAAGAACCAGAAGCAAACACAGGTTTGATGTAAGGAAAAACATCAGAAATTTGAGAGCTGTTCCAGAGTGGAATGGGACTCTTCCCCTCTCCTCTGAGGCTTTCAAACAAATGGTGGATTGATCTTGTCACATACGTTGTACGTGGGATTATTGGGGCGCCATGCTAGCTTAGACAGATGCCTCTGTTGTTCTGAGGCAGAGAACTGGTGTCACTTCTAGCTCTGACACCTGGAGCCATGGGAAGGGCCCTTAAAGTCCTAACATTCTGTATTCCAAAGCCCCTTCAAACTCTGGTGACCCATACTGTACATTTCATGGCCCTCTCAAATGATTAGCATTCTATGTTGTACCCAGAGAAAAAATTATGGAGTCTGAATGCAGAGGAAAGCATACCATTTTCTCTTTTTGTTTTTCTTTCTCATGGATTTTCCCTTTTGTCAATGTGGAAATAAGTTTAATATGATCGTATATTTATAGCCTATATCAGACTGCATGCTGTCTTGGAGAAAGAGGAGGAGGGAGAAAAATTTAGAACTCAAAAGCCTGAAAAAGTGAATGCTGAAAACTATCTTTACATGTAAGTGGAAAAAATAAGATAATATTAAGAAGCAGGGGAAAAACCATTCTATGTTGCAAAATACCTTTTATCTCTGACTTTTCCCAATTTCTTATATTCTTTACTATACTTTATGCTCCTTGTGGGCAGTGACTGTATTTTACTCTTATAATCACAGAAAGTTAGAGCTAAGAAAGCACTCAGAATGATGAGTATTGGCAATATTGGAGATCTTAACGCAAAATTACCACAGGGCATCAAATCCAACACTCTTTTACAGATGAGTAAACTGAGATACAGAGAGGTGAGGCGCTTTGCCCTAGGTTATACAACTAGAAAGCGTATGAAGTAGGATTTGAAGCCAGGGCTTCCTGATTCTGGGGCAGCTAGGTGGTGCAGCAGATAGAGCACCAGGCCTGGAGTCAGGAAGACTCACATTCCTGGGTTCAAATATGGCCTCAGTCACTTAACTAGCTATGTGACCCTGAGCAAGTCACTTAACCATGTTTGCTTCAGTTTTCTCATCTGTAAAATAAACAAGAGGAGGAAACGGCAAACCACTCCACTATTTCTGCCAAGAAAGCCCCCAATGGGGTCACGAAGACATGACTGAAGACATGACTGAACAACTTCCTGATTCCAAATCCAGTGCCTATATGCTACACCAAGCAGCCTCCCAAACATTTTACAGGTAAGGAAACTGAGGGGCAGAGAGGTCAAGTGGCATTAAGTCACTTTAAGGGACATTAACCCCAATTCAAATCCCACCTTCTACAGGAAGCCTTCTCTAACCCCTCTTCATTCCAGTGCCTTTGCCTTTCCTCTGTTAATTATTTCCTATTTATCCTGCACGTTTATTCTGTATGCTCATACTTATTTGCTTGTTGCCCTCCCCATTAGACTGTGAGCTCCTTGAGGGCAGAGACTATCTTTTGCTTCCTTTTCTACCTCCAAGGTTAGCACAGAGCATGGTAAAGACCACCACACAGCAGAGCATGATTCTGAACTGAGCTCCCATAATGACAATTTCAGCATTTTCCAAGAATCTCATGACACAAGAGAGAGAAGGAGGCAGCTAGACCTCCCTGAGATTGTAGCTTAATTCGATCTCAAAAGCATTTGTTAAGGACCTACTTTGTGCCAGGCGCTGCACTAGGTGCTAGGGATACAAAACAAAAATTCAACAATCTTTGTCCTTAAGGGGTTTATATCCATCACTCCAATATCCCTAGTGGAGGGTCATCCGACAGCCACCGAAGACCAACAAGGAAGGGGATGCACCACCTCCAGATGGAGCCTATTCCACTTCTGAAAGACTCTACTTAGTAGGGATTTTTTCCTTACACTGTAGCTGATTTTGCCTCTGCAATTTTGGACTATGATCAGAGCCCTTCAAAGCCTTCTCCCTCATAGGCTAAACATCCACAGTTCCTTCAGTGGATCCTCAGAAGCAGAGCCTTGAATCCCCTGTCCATCCTGGCTGGCATCCACTGAAAACTTTCAAATTTGTCAATGTCTGATATAAAACACAGTCCCCAAAACTGAAGTAATAACTCTAATGATAGCTCTTGTTTACAGAGTGCATAATGGTTGACAACACACCTTACAACTGTCACTTCACTTGATTTTCAGAACATCTTTGTGAAATTGGTGTCATTTCTATTTTATAGAAGCTAAGAAGGTTAAATGACCTGTTCAGGGTCATACAGGTACCAAGTATCTGAGGCAGGATTTGAAGTAGGGCCTAAATGACCCCAAATCCCTCATTGTCTCTAGTACCAGGACAGAAGGTGGCAAGACTATCTATTGTCTTTATTCTGGATACTCTTCTTCTCTTAATGCACTTTAAATCATATTACCATTTAGCTGCCAAGACACACTTTTAACTTGTGCTAAGTTTACAATCCACTAAAATCCTCAAATCTTTTAAACATGAACCACTTCGAATCATACCTTCACTATTGTGCATTTGTAAATCTCATTATTTATTTATTTATTTTGCTTTTTTTGGAGGGCAACTGGGGTTAAGTGACTTGCCCAAGGTCACACGGCTAGTTTTTGTGTTAATTATCCAAGGCCGCATTTGAACTCAGGTCCTCCTGACTCCAGGGCCAATGCTCTATTTACTGCACCACCTAGCTGCCTCAAACCTTATTTTTTTAACCCAAGGACAGCTTATCACTTAAATTCCATTTTATTCAATGAGACCCAATATTCTAGACTTTGCCACCAAACTTCTTGGTCATCCAGTCCAGTGTTGTATCATGTAAAAACTTGACAAAGCCACTAAATAAAAATGTTGAAAAACACAAGGTCAAAGACAAATCTATGGACAAACCCAAGGACACTCTCAACCACCTCCCCAAAGTCATGAGTTCTTAATCTTTCTTGTGTCTTGGACCCATTTGGCAGTTGATCTGGTGAAGCCTATGGACTTCTCAGAAACATGTTGTTAAATGCATAAAATAAAATACATACACACATACATACAAACCCACAAAGAAAATACACAGAATTATAAAGGAAATGAATTATATTGAAACAATTATTCATAATATATTTTTAAGTTCATGGGTCAAAATAAAAAAAAAGTTCACGGGTCAGGGGCAGCTAGGTGGTGCAGTAAATAGAGCACCAGCCCTGGAGCAGGAGGACCTAAATTCAAATCCAGCCTCAGACACCTGACACACTAGTAGTATGACCTTGGGCAAGTCACTTAACACTGATTGTCTCACCTCCCCTCTCCAAAAAAAAGAAAATAAAGTTCTTAGGTCACAGATTAAGAACCTCTCTCTGTTCTGGGTTGAGAGCAAACTACTACTCTTTGGGTTCAGTCATTGAAATCGTCTGCAGTTGCAAATGTCAGAGCTGGGGGACCTTTTGAATTCAGGAGGTGAGAGCTGGTGCCACAATGCATCTGCAGCTTCATCCCCTACTGCTCCCTTTGCTATATTTAACACTCTAGGTAACATTCTGACTCTGGAAAATGCAGCAATATCCTATTTCCATGTCTCAGCCCACAGTCTTCTTCATGCCTTGAATTCAGCACCTTGCCCTACACACATACATACAATTATTAAATTCCTCTCTATCATTTAAAAACCAACTCAAATACCATAGCCATTCCTTCCTAAGCTGATAATGATCCTGCTCCCTCAAAGCTAACGGATTTACTTTGCTCCTTCTTTAGAAACAGATATACTGTTACTATATATGCCTTCCCCTAGTAGACTAAAAACCTTGTGAAGGCAGGGTTTATGTCTTAACCAAACTTTATATCTCCACCCACAATCCACACTCAAGGCCTAGTACAAGACTTTCCCTGAAGTGGGAACCTAATAAATCAACCAACAAATCAATGCTTAAATCAGGCCTTGCCCCATGCAGGGCAAGCCCCCAGAAGCAAGAACAGCTCAGTGTTCCTGTTAAGTCCCCAAGATGAAGGGGTGGACATTCCAGAGCTGTTAACAGTCTATTATGTCAATGACCTGTGCATTAAAGACCATTAAGATATGAACAGCTCCTCTGGGAATCATTACAATTTCAGGGGAAGAACTTTAATGAAATGCATAATCAATGGAAGGCTGGACCCAAATGATTAATCTTTAAAACTGAAAGATCTTCCTACCCCATCCTACTTTGCTTCCCCCCTCCCTTTATTTTTCCCAGAGGAAAAAACAACAACAAAAGCATTCATGCTTTTACATCAGGCCAAAAACACAATAATAATAATAATAATGTTAATAATAATTCTGCTGACACTGATTGCTTGAAACACAAAAGTAACCTGGTGTGTTGTGATGGAACTGAAAGACAGAGGTGAATGAGAAAAGGAGCTTGCTCAGAGGACAGGACTAGATGGTCTAATATGGCCGTGTAGTTAAGCAGAATCCAATCCATGCACCAAAAACTAGAAGCAGTTTGGAAAGGAAAATTGATACTGATCTGATGCCTTGCCTATGTATGTCTGAGTATGGTAAAATCAAATATTCAGGGTAGGAGTTTAGGGGGTCCTAGCCTGCCAGGTCCATGCTACTCATGAGATAACTGAAATCTCTCTCTCTCTCTCTCTCTCTCTCTCTCTCTCTCTCTCTCTCTCTGTGTCTTTCTCTCTGTCTCTGTCTCTTTCTCTCTCTCTCTCTTCCTCCCTCTCCCTCCCCCCCCCAGTCACCCACGTGGATCTTAGCCTCTTCCTATCTTAAATGGGAGGGCTCAACTCAATGACTGTGAAATCCCAGCTCTAAGGTTCCTCCACTTCTCATATCAAAGAATCATGGAATTTTAGAGGCTAGAAGGAATTCTGGTGTCTGTTCACTCCAACCCATACCCAAAAAGGAATCTCCAACCTGAACACAATCCCTAAGTGATCATCTGACTTCTACATAAAGACCTCCAATGAAGAAGGGCCTATTACTAACTAAAGTACTCCATTCCACTTTTGAACATCCCTCCTTGTTAGAGATTTTTTCCTGACATCAAGGTTAAATTTGCTTCTTTGCAACATCTACCCATCATTTCTACCCATCTGTCCTTTGAAGGCAAACAGAACAATTCTAATAATCCCACTTCCACATGATAGCCTCACAAAGATGTAAACAGTTATATTACCCTTGAATCTTCTCCAGGACACCACCACCAGGTGCTTCATCTCAAATGACTTAGACGGAAAGTCCTTTATTATCCCTATTTCTCTGCTTGGGAAGTTCTCAGGCTTATGTCCTTCATATCCTAGGTGCCCAGGACTAAGCAAACCACTGATCTGCACAGGGCAGATAACAGTGGGAGTATCATCTCCTTGTGCTTCTGAAAGCAAGGCCTTTTATAATGTAGCCCAGCATCACAATCACATTCACTGCTTTAGCTACCATACCACATTGAAGACTCATCTTGAGTTTTTAGGTCCCTAGAATACCCATCTGGTACTTGTGAGGCTCATTTTTCTGAACACAAGTGTAAGATTTTGCATTTAAGCCTCTAAAATTTCACCTCAACTGATACAGCCCAAGTCTCTAGCTTGGGATCTTGGGTACCTCCTCTGTCCAATGAGCTCAGGCTGAGTATGATGGCTTCTTGATATCCCTTCCCTACTATAGGTCTATGACCCCAAAATCTGTAACTGTGGGATTCCCAAAGGAGTCAGAGAGAGGGCTTAAATTCAAAGGACTGTACATTAAGAACCAGAAAAACCACGGACATGATCTGGTTCAACCCCTCCACCCTCTCAAGGTAGAGAATCAAATGAGGCCCTAGATGGCACAGTAAATAGAGCACCAGCTCAAATATGACCTCAGAAACTTAACACTTACTAGCCATGTGACAAATTGCCCTGCCTTCTCCCCTCCAAAAAGGGGGGAGGGGGAGGTCCTAGAGGGAGGTCCTTGCCTGAGGCAACAAAGATATAAGGAGCAGAACCAGGCATTCAGGCTCCAAATCCAGCATTCTTTCCAGCACATCCCCCAGTCTGCCATTTGCTACCCGGCTTGGTCTCCCTGCCTCCAGTCTCTCCCCACCCCAATCCATCTACCCCTGCTGCCAACGTTATTTTCCTTAAACACAGATCTAACTAAGGGACTCTCCTACTCAATCAACTCCAGGCACTCCCTAGGATAAAACAGAAAACTCCTCTGTTTAGCTTTTAAAATCCTTTGCAACTGGGCTGCCCAATCTATCTTCCCAAAATGGAAGGACACTGCTCCCTCTCAGGGAGACCTTTTCTCCTTTAAGAATACTTTAGGTAGGGGCGGCTAGGTGGCGCAGTGAGTAGAGCCTCGGCCCGGAGGACCCTACTGGTAGTTCGGTTCTGGCCTCAGACACTTAACACCCACACAGAAATACTAGCCGTGTAACCTTGGGCAAGTTACTTAACCCCAATTGCCCTCCAAAAAGCAAAAAAAAAAAAAAAAATACTTTAGGTACAATGCAAGCATCATCTTTTGCATGAAGCCTTTCTTGATTCACCACCACACCAACTGCAGTAACCCCAGCTCTCCAACTAGCTTATATTTAACTAGGATATATGTATGTGTGTGCATGTGTGTATATATACATATACAGGCACACACATACACAAACACACACATATTTCTATGTCTTCACTTTACTATGCTCAATTAGGCACTATATAAATGCTAGCTGCTAGGATGATGATGATGATGATGATGATGTCATAAGGGGAACATTGCTTCTTTCCACAAGCTCACAAGGGCAGGCCAGTGTAAGGTCACAGCCTCATGAGGGTGGCCATGCCAAGCTGTGCTGAGTAAGGGCAGACAGTTTTCTTCACAGCAATCTTGCCCTCACTAAGTTTCAGAATGAGTCTTTTCTTCCTCTGTACCCATCAAGAAAATCTGAAAAAAAAAAAAAATCAAAGCCCAAACATCTGACAGCCATCTTCTCCAGATGACAGTTCCAGTTCAGGGTCACCCCAAACTTTAACACAGCGGGCAATCTGAGAGTCAGAAATAAACCCTCTAAAGTAGGCAGGTCCAGAGAACACAGAAGGCTTTTACCAACTCATAAGGATCTCCTTTCCATTGCCCCTTTTCCCAGAAAAGCACACGGCTAATCAGACAGACCAAATATGTTTAATGACACCTTTTGTGGCAGGGACTAAAGAGGCCCCCAATACATACACAGGCATACAATCTGCAAGCTGAAGGCAGCATTCAATCTGGCCAGTGCAGAGAAAAGGAAGTAAGGACAATCGGAGCTGCATGCCCAGCTCTGCTTCTTAGGTACAGCCCTGGGCAAGTCACTTTTCTCTCTCTCTGAGCCTCAGTATCCTATCTACAAAATAGAGGGGTATTCTAGATCTCCCAGGTTCCTTCTAGCTGACAGTCTAGTCACAAAACCTCAGCGTTTCAGGGGCTGAAGAGACCTCATCTAGTCCCCATGAAATCAATGCCCAGCAAATGTTCCAACAACTCAGCCTCCAGTGAGCCTCCTGGAACTATGCCAGTCCTGGAGCGCTCACACTGGCACGTAGTATTTTCTCATATTAATCCTCAATCACCTCTTTGCAACTTCTATCCATCACTCCTTGTTAAGCCCTCTGGAGACAAACAATAAGTCTAATCCCCGTTGTAAGTGATGACCCTTTACCCACTGAATCCTGGAAAGACTTAAATGATGCTGAGTGAAGTGAGCAGAACTAGAACACTGTACTTAGTAACAGCTACACCGTGCAATGACCAACGCTGACAGACTCAGTTCTTCTCAGCAATGCAATGATCTAAGACAACTCCAAAAGACTCATGATGGAAATGCTGTCCACATCCAAAAAAAGAACTATGGAGTCTGAATGTAGATCAAAGCACACTATTTTCTCTTTTTTAAAATTTCTCATGGATTTCCCCTTTTGTTCTGATTCTTCTTTCACAACATGACTAATGTGGAAATATATTTAATATGACTGTACATATATAGCCTATATCAGACCACATGCCATTTTGGGGAGGGGGAAGGGAGGCAGAAAAAATTTTGGAACTCAAAATCTTATAAAAGTGAATGTTGAAAACTAAAAAAAAAAAATTAAATTAAATTTAAAAAGAACTTTAAAAAACTTCATTTCAATAGAATTAATTTCCTTTGTAATTCCCTGAATTTTATACTACTAAAAATTTGGTGCTGGCTGTATAGACCATGGAAGAGTTAACTAAAGGAGGTTTACTTAATCCTAACATGACAAGGACATGCAACAAAGATACAGTAGCCTTCAACCTCTATGGGCTTGCTGCCTGCCCACCCACCCTCTCCCCTACACCCATGGAATCCTGTTTGCTTAGCAAGAGAGTGTGGTTAACTCTCTTCTGGTATACACCAAATCTAGAGGGTATGTTCCCATGTAGTTTGTCCATTTTATGGTCCTAAAGTGACCAGGGTGACAAATCAAAACAGCCAGAGGTCAGCAGGAAGCTGAATCAAGGGAGACCTAGCTCTAGCCTCACCTCACCTGGGGGGCAGGAGGAACTGAACAACTTTGGTTGACACTGGTCCCATCACAAATTAATAGATTTTAATAGACTGACAAAGGGTTCTTATATAAAGGTTAAGAACTCTTGGTCTAAAGGGAAATGATGTTGTTGAACTCCTTCATTTCACAACTGAGGGAACCAAGACCTAGAAAGGATAAAAAACTTGCCTGTGATCATAGGGCAATTTTGTGGTATAGAATGGTCTAGAAAAAGCCAAGTCTAGAATCCAACTCTCCTAATCCAGTCCACCAGGGTTCATTGTACTACAAAGACAGCAGAGGGGTACCAAGACCTTCCCAGAAATCAGCCTCTAAGTATACATTTCTTCCACTCACAGAGTAAGGACAGTTTTCATAGTACCATCTCAACCCTCTGGACCTCCCACCAACTTGCATTTTAGTACAAAGTTGTTTCTGCTGATTACAGTATCAACTCTCCATTCATCTTTTAAACTTGGAGAGTCAGGGAAAACTAAGCTTCAGACACTTTATAAGCAGCCCTAAAAATCAATTAATTTAATTGAGGGAGTCAGAGACCCCTTCACTAAACCAGAACATCTTTCATAGGATCAGAAAGTCTCTAAGAACACCCAAAATTACATTAGCGATGTTCCACTAAAAAAATAATCAAATGCTGGAGACAAGAGTAATGTAACCACACCAATAAAATCTTCCTCACTAACACATTCCAGCACCTACAATGAGCCACGTATCTTGTGAGGGAGAAGGGAGAGGATAAAGAATCCTGGGCCAGGAAGTGTAAATCAGGTGAATGCTGCAGCCACAGTTTACCTTGATTTTACTAATTTGTTTGATACATCTCACAATATTGGGGAAAAGAAGGCTGGAAGGGTGAGTCAGTGGAAAGTTAAGAGATATAAAAAAGAAGAGAGCAGCAGTAAAACAAAAACGATAGACAAAGGCAAAGCAAAATGTTCAGGAGACAGAAACAAATGGCAATTTCATTACTATCTAGTTACATTTAATATACACCCTTTTAAACAAATTGTACATAACAAAATCAGTTTCATACACAATCTTCTTTTTTAGTCACATTATTTATGTTTATAAAGCTGCCAAGACAAACAGTGTGACTAAAAGAATTTCCCTTCTATTAAACCCAGCAATGTCATGAAGGCTAAGTTCACAACAAAAGGAAAATATAAAGAAAAAAAAAGGAGATCCAGAAACGTGAGCTAGAAGATGGCGTTAACAGTTCCCTATGAAGTTGGCTCAGAGATCTTGGTACAGTGTCCCAAGGATCTACAAACCCCAGGACTTGGACCTATGTGTACAGGTTAATGTTCACAACAATTCTCTGGATAAAAGGACAAATTGCATCCCTATCAAATGTGAGATGACATGTACCGTGTTTCCCCGATAAAAAGACACTGTCTTATTTTTTTTTTTTTGGAAAGAAAAACACCAGAGGGCTTATTTTCAGGGGAGGGCTTATGTTGTCCTGCCTTAGCTCTCCTCCGCGGCACTGCTCTCAATGGCGCCAGCAAGCAAATCACTGGGGAAGAACAGGATGACGCGCTCACTGCTGCAGCTCTGAGCGAGGCGTGTGTTTCACGGGGGGGGGGGGGACAGAGCATACAGAGGGTACCGTAATGTAGCGTGTAGCGCAGGGGATCACCTTCACTACAGTAGTAATCTCAATAGGGCTTATTTTCGGGGGAGGGCTTATTTTAGAGGAATCTTACACAGTAAGGGGAGGGCTTATTTTCGGGATAGGTCTTATTATCGGGGAAACACGGGTAGCTAGCAGGGTTCAAGCTAGCACACTGTGGGACAGAGTAAGGATCCCAAAACATCCCGGCAAGCTGAGAAACAAGGCTGAACCTGAAGAGAGAAAAATATTGTCGGGTTAAAATGCAAAGCCTTACATGTGTGCTCTATACATTTGGGTGCTATAGAAATGTATCATTATCAACCAAGTACTTTGTAGGTGCTGGGGATACAATTACAAATAATGAAATTCCTGCACACAAGAAGCTTACATTCTAATGGAATGATCAAGGGATTTTTAGTCCATGACACATGAAGTTTGGGAGAAGGAACAGGGAATGTTTAGTCTAAAGGGAAGAATAGAGTAGGGGGACCCCTCCCCCGCATTTTCAAGTGGAGAAAGGCACACTACAAGAGGAATATACATCTTCTGTTTTCTCTCACAGGACAAAATCAGAAGCAATGAGTGGATGCTACAAAGAAGGAAATTTAGGTTTGTTTATTGTAAGAGAAAACTTCCTAACAACTAAAGGTCTCCCCAGATGGAATGCACTGCCTTCAGAAGGTAGGGCATACTCCTTTGTGGTTGATCATCACCAACTGGGTGTGTCATAAATATTCTCTGGGGAGTATGGATTGAACTAGAGGGCTATGGAGATCCCTTCTAACTAATTAAACTTGAAAAATTTCTACTGTTTAAATTTATCACCCGCTCATTGAAATAGATGATTAACCAAAGCAGATGGAAGTAGTGTAACATAATTTCTGTAAGGCAGGCAGAGCCCTAGTAATGTTTCCAAAAGCACATCCTGAATTTCAGTAGATAAGCTTCAAACAGTCTGTCTCACTGTAAAAGAGAGAGATGTTCAATCTGTTTGTAGAGTGAGTACAAAACAAGCAGTAAATTTAAATAATTTTCATAATTACTTGCCTAAATCATGAGAAAAAATTACTCTGTGGACTGCTAACCATTTGGAAGTCGTATGTAAGCTACCTGAGGCCAGGAAGTATCTTTGTTTTGATGTACTAATAAAGTGCCTAGCAAAGAGGTACTTTATGAAAATTAGTGGTTCCTAGATTGTCAAGTGTCTTATAAACTATAATAGATTATTAGTCTAATAATAAAATCAATTTTTAATAAATCACTTTACCAATTTACTGTTTATACAATAACATGGGACATGTGTAATAGAGAAATTCTCTCACACAGTAGCTGTTCTTTTTCATATGTGATTCTAATTACAGCTCTACCTCGGCTACCTTCTACTCACGTGACCTTGGGCAAACAACTTAAGCTTGGTTAAGTCTCACTTTTCCTCATCTGGAAAATAAGAGAAGAACTAACTGATCTCTACTTTACCCCTTCAATTCTGATTTCAATAAGGACTTTGTGGAGGAAATGGGGATGGGACAACAGAGCAATCTCTACTTCTAGCAGAACTCCCACTCAAAGCTCCCCCACCCAAAGATGCTAGTGAAATAATAGCAGCAGCTCATGTTCTGACAGTCCTTTAAGCTTCAGAAAACTCTTTCATAATAAAGGAAGTTGGTACAAGTGTCGCTAATGCCATCTTCAGAATCACAGGTTCTCAAAGCTGGAAAGAAGCTCAGAGGGCATCCTATCTAAGACATGTCTAAGCACAGATCTCCCTCCTATAAGAATCCTGACAAGGGGACAGACTGATTCTTCTTGAAGAGTCTCCCTAAAGACCTCCAAACGGCTGGCCAGCCACAAAGTAGTTTCTCTATACAATCTCTCAACTGACCTAGGCAGATAATTTTGAAAACTGTTTAAATTCTTAAGGTGCCTAACAGAGGAGGAAACTGAGGCTCAGAGATGTAAGGTGAACCACCCAAGGTCATGTGGCTATAAAGTTTCAGAACTGGGACATCCAAGTCCAGAACTATTTCTATTATGCAATGGTGTATCATGGTGGTATGAGAATGGCACATCAACTAGACAAGAAAAAAGAAGGTAAAAAAGAAGACAAACACCTTGGAACAATTTTACCTGTGCTTTGTGTCCACAGAAAACCCATACTCACTGATACCCCCGAACTTTGAGAGAGTCCAACAAAGTTCACAAAGAAGAAAAACCTGGGATTAGAAGATAAAACCTGTGCTGATGTGATGGGCTCCATGGTACTCAGAAGTATTAAATTTTCAATTAAGATACCAAAGTCCAATCAAAGGGACACGGTTGGAAAGTCACATTTCAGCAGCCATGACAAAGGTGTCATGGAAAACTGGAAGGTGCTGACAAGTCCTAAGCATCTTGTTTCCCCATCAGTGTCACCAGGAGACCCAGCAGCCTCCCAATCCTCCGTGAAAAGATACAAAACAAAGCATCACATTTCTTCCAGAACTGCTGCCTCTGTCCTATATACTTCTCTGTTCTGAGACAAAAGAAAACCTACCCCTTCATGGCCACCTCCAGGTCTTGGGTCAAGCTGTTCCCTATGCCTTGAGCCCCATCTTCACTTCTTGAAATCCTCCTGTACTTCCAAGGCCTGCTAAAAGGCTGTTTCCTCAAGGAAGCTTTCTCTTATGTCTCCTTAAATGGGGCCCTTTTAGACCCAATTTAAATATCAAATACTTCTACAATCCCAGAGTTCCAAGAGGATGGAGACTCAGTATTAACTTGGCATGTTCTTCACCTCCCAACATTCTGTTCTGCAGACATAACTCATATTGAAATAAAGGTAGCTTGTTTCACAGATGAACAGCTGAAAATCAATTCTAAAAACACGTGTAAAGTACCTATTATGAGTAAAGTAACAGGCTGGGCACTGGGGACACAAAGACAAAAGGAAAAGTCGTGCCTGCCCTTCAAGCAGCTTGCATTCTACTAGAAAGACAAAACTGGTACTTTGTCAGGATTTCTGTCCATAGTTCCTAATTCTGCACTCCAGAACCAACCAGAACAATTTCCTCTCCCACCATAACAGGCCTTCAAATATGAAAGAAGGCTGCTAAGTAACCCAAGTACTTTTCTCCCTAAGGTCTTTCCATTTGCACACTGGGGAAGGGCTGTAGTCCAGCCCTTGCCCCTCGTCCCCCAGATTAAAGGCCCTTTACTATCCTGGCTTGTTCTCCTCTAGAAATCCTTCAGTTTATCCCCGTTCTTCCTAAAATGTGCTAGCCAAAAATGAACAAGACATTCTGGGCATGGTGTGGCCAGGTCAGACTGCCTTCTTAGTTCTAGGCACTATGCTTTTCCCACTGCGGTTCAAGGTTACATGAGTTTTCTTGGATGCCAAGTCACACTGAGCTTGCAATCGACTCATACCTCCTGATCTTCTTCAGATGACCAACTAGTTCGTTGTATCTCTCCCTTCTTGTATTTGGGTTCACAAAATCCAATTCACAAGTATATGCCTTGACATTTAGCCCTAAAAAAATGTCATCTTACCAGATTTGGTTACAGTGTTCTAATCCAACAGACTTTTATGAAGCAACAACTATGTGCCAGGTACAGAGTGAAAATCCTGAGGATACAAGGGTAGAATAAAAACAGTGCTTGCCTTCTAAGAGCTTATGGTCTAGCGAGGACACAAGATGTAAACCGATGATCATCTGTAGGAATGTGCACTAACAACTGGGAGGGTGAATCAGGACATGCTGCAAGGAAGAGGAGACAGTCGGCTAGGAGAGCTGCCCAAGGCAGGGGGGAAGAAATGTCCTCCAGATGTGGGTTACGGGAGATGCATCGAAGGGCTGAGGTCAGGAAACAATGAGTAGGTCAGTGGGGCTGGCCTAAGGATGCAGGAAGGGAAATATGGTCAAATCAGCCTGGACAGGAAGGCTGGAGCCAGACTGGGCAGGGCTTGCCACGCAGGCTGACGAATTTAGGTTTTGTCCTAGAAGCAGCAGGGAGCCTGGGAAGATTTCTGAGCAGGAGAGAGACTTGAGGCCGGGAGACCAATGAGGGACCTCGCAAAAGCCTCAGGGCCATTGCTGTCAGTTTGTTCCAAAGGCCTGTCCTTGGCCCTCATCTCTCTACATTCTCTGCCTTTAGGATTTCATGCACTCCCATAGTCTCGGTTATCATCTGTATGAAAACGATTCTCCAGTCTCACCAGCCAGCTCTGAGTTTTCTCCTAAGCTCCTTGCCCTGAATTTTCTATTGTCTGTAGAGCCCCTCTATCTGCACCTCAAATCCATAGACCTTACTCTGCTCAGTCACAATCCCATCTTTCACCTCCCACATCCCACAATCCCCCTTTCACCTCCCCCTCCCCCTATCCACCAGCTCCAATCCCTCTTCAATCCAGAAAACAAAGAAAAAGCACAGGCCGCCTCTAGCTCATTGTCCCACCTCCCAACTCAACAAATGTAAGAGTGAACTTCATATCTCACCTCCATGGGCTGCCCTTCCTGCTCATTTCCCCATTTCTGCTGACAGTGCCTCTGCCCACTCACTGACCCACACATGTAGAACCTTGGAGCCCTCCTTGGCTCCCACTGGCCACCCCCATCCAATCAGGTGTCACATTCACTCAATTCTATGTCCAGTGCTACCTCAGGCTTTCTCACCTACAGCCCCTCCTCTCTACTCACACGGCCACTCACAGATTAAATAGGAAATAATTAAGAGAGTGAAGCTAGAATTAAAAGGAATTAGAAAGTGACAGCCTCCCTGCCTTCAAGGGTTTTGCAGTCTAGAAATTAGCTTCAATACCAATGGGAGTGATAGCCCAGTGGAAGTCCATAAGTCCCCAGGGCTGAAGAGAGTGAGGATCTCTCTTAAATGTCTTGATCTGCATGTGGTAGAGCTGACTCTGGAGCTGCCTCCAAGGAAATGAAGCCTGATCTCTCTGTAAGTTTGTCTTTTTTGAAGGCCTCTACCTACTTTATCTCATTGGATTCATGTTGCAGCAGCCCTGGGAGGTAGGTATTAACTGAGGCTCCTCTAAGGGATTTGTCCAGGGCTGCACAGCAGGTAGCTGGTGTCCCAGGTAAGGTGGCTTTGGATTGAAGTCCAGCATGTGACTGGAATGGGGCGGCAAATAGGGTAAATGCAGGAAAGATGCTGTTAGAGAAAGCAATGAGTTGTCCAATCTGGTGCAGAAAGGAAAGGCTGTACAGGAAGTCTGTATAGTTATATTAGGGCTAGATTATAGAGAGCCTTGAATGCCAACTAAAAGAGCTGGCTGGGTAAAGATGAACCACAAAAACAGAAGAATGATGTGATCAAAGGAACATAACGGTACTTTGGCAGTAAGTATGTCAAGGGTGGATTAGAGGACAGAGAAAATAAAGTTGAGAGAGCTTGATCACCCAATTATAGGTTTAGAATTGGAAGGGACCCTAAAGGTCTTTTGCATAAAATTACACTCTTGTTAGGCACTTTACATATATTATCTCTTTAATCATTTAAAGGAACCACTTAGTCCAGCTTCATTTTAAAGATGAGGAAACTGACACAGAGAGGTGAAGTGTCCAGTGTCAGTCATTCTCTAGGGCAGGATTTGAACCCACATCTTCCTGACTCCTACCTGATTTCCTTACCCACTACATCACTATGGATGAGCTACACTGGGGGAAGAGACAAAAAGACAAAAATAAATGAGTTCCTGTCCTCTGAAAACTTAGATTCTAACTTACAATATAAACTTTGTGTTGTGTGTGAACCAATTTCTTCCCCTTTCTACAAAAAGCAGCTAGATGGCACAGTGGATAGAGCACTGGATCTAGCCTCATACATTTACGAGATATGTAACTCTGGGCAAGTCACGAAACTCTGTCTGCCTTGGTTTCCCCAACTGTAAAATGGGGATAATGACAGCACCTATTTCCTAGGGTTGTTGTGAGAGTAAAATGAGATAACAAACCTTAAAACTCTAAAAACTCTGGGTATTATTATAATTAAAATGTGAATAAGAAGGGTGATGTTGCTAAAGTCCACAGACATGTAACAGCCATGTATGGAATGGAATGTTCACCATCTGACAGACATGGCTGCTGGGCTGATTATTTTTGCTTACCTGGGTTTTTTGGTTTTTCTGGGTTGTTTGGTTTGGGTTTGGGGTTTTTTATGTTGTTGTTGTTGTTTGGGGGTGGGGGGGGCGCGTAAATACTGGAATGATAAGTTACAAAAAAGCCAAAAAAGGCCAACAAAACATCTCAAGATACATCTTACAACCAGAAGAATATCACTGGCCCTTACCAATCCCCTCGATTGTGAAAAGTCATTTTCATCACCAATTTAGAGACCAGTACTTTGCCTTCTTTCAAGGGCCAGCTCTCGTCTTAACTCTCCTACTGATTCTTCCATTCCCCTTCACTGATGCTCCATGCCAAGAGTAACACTTTCACCAGAAAACCCTCCTAACACTGTGTCCAATCTCTCTTAGTCACTTCATATATTCCAAGGACTGGATTCAAATCCTAACTCTGCTTACTACCTCAGTGACCTTGGCCAAGTCATTTTTCTATTCTGGGTCTCAGTTTCAATATCCATGTGATGAAGGATTTGTATGAGAAAATCATGTCTAGGGTTTCTTCTATCTCTTAATTTTATGTTTATGATCTCTACGATTCAAATCAGAGTTGGACAAGACTGCAGAGACCATCTTGTCTAACTTTAACCGAAATCCTTTCATCAAATCTTGGTTTGAAAATCTCCAATAAGGAGGAGTAACTTACTCAAAGAGGCTCGATTTTTAAACAGCTCTAATCATTTACTTTGCCTTTCACAAAGCCAAAATCTGCTCATCTTCAATTCCCCCCCCCCCAACTGATTCTAGTTCTACTCTCCAGGGCCAAGCACAGTAAGACTAATGAAATCACATCACCTCTAAATTCTTCTCTTCTCTTCTCCAAGCTAAACATCAATCCACCAACAGCATGGGCTCCAGCTTCCTCTATATCAAGGTCACCCTCACAATTCCCTATTAGTCAACTTCCATCTCAAAATGTGGGGTCTGGAACTGAACCCAACACTCCAGATGTGATCTGACCAGAGCAGACTGTCATTCCCTAGTCCTGGGCACAATACAGACAACAGTCAGATTAGCTTTATTTCTTAACGCCATTCCACAGGAATATCTGTGGCTGGAGAGAGAGCAAGGCTTGTGAGTCAAGGTCACTCAACACACACTAGCCATGTGACCCTTGGCAGTCACTGTACTTCTGAGTCCTTTAGGGACATTTCTAAGACCATCAATAGTAGAAAAGGTGCAAAGGAGGGGGCTGGGGGCAGAAAAGCTCTCTGGGGAGTGACTGGGTCAGCATGCTGATACTACTCATGGACAGTACATGTCACTTCACTGCTCTAGACTCTAAGTGCCTCAAATGAATGGTTCTAAACTAATGAATGCAAATCTGACAATACAAAATAGTATTATGGGGGCGGCTAGGTGGCGCAGTGAGTAAAGCGTCGGCCCAGGAGTCAGGAGGACCTGAGTTCGGTTCCAGCCTCAGACACTTAACACCCACACAAAAAAAAAAACCTAGCCTTATAACCTTGGGCAAGTTACTTAACACCAATTGCCCTCCAAAAAGCAAAAAAAAAAATAGTATTATGGTAGCAGTAGGATGTGGTGGAAGGCAAACTGGACTGGAGTCCAAACTATGAGGAACCTTCATTGTTTTACCTCTGGCTACAGTATGGTCAACTATTGAGAATATTTGGATACAATGATTATACTAAGTACCATAGTGGAAAGACCAATGAATTTGAATTTGGAGGACCTGGTATGGCTCCTCATTCCTTCAGGTGTGGCCATGAGCCTCAGTTCCTCATCTGTAAAATGAGAGGGTTAAACAAGTTAGCCTCAAAGGTCCCCTCCAGTTCCAAATCTATGGCCTAGGACTATATGACCATTTTACAAAGAAGAAAGTCTTAGATTTCATCCTTTTCTGCCAGTCCCTAAAACCAAGCTCCCACCAGATTAAAAGAAATCTCACTATCTAACCTAGATAGCTGAACCTAGGCCACTATGACCTAAACAATTAACTCCCCTTCCCCCATATATAGCACTCTAAGGTAAGCAAAGCATTTTCCTCTGAATGGGGGATAGGGGCAGGGAATAGTAGCTAAGTACAGGTCCCCACGAGCACCTCTGCAACAGCACAAAATTACTCACTAACAATTGGCTCCTGTCATAGCCACTATCTACTCTAGCTGAACATCTCCAGGGGACGCTACCCAAGGGAACTTTCCACTGAATTCCACCTTGGAGGAGGTAGAGAAGGCCAAGGGTTTCATAACCTGGCCCACAGCAAGAGCAGGAAGAGTGCTGCCAACAGTTACAGAATAAATGAGTAGCAGAGCTAGAATTAGAATGTAAAAAGACCCCTAGGGAGGAGTAATTAATTACAGAATCAGGGCTAGAAACCAATAAAAACCACTTACTTTGGCATTTAAAGCCCGGAACAATTGGGCTCCTATCTACCTTTACTAACTGAGTTCACTTTAATGCCCTATTGGAGTAGTAATGGCCTACTGGCTGGTTCCCAAATTCTAACTCTTCATACCACCTCCATGGGCTTGCCCAGTATATCCACCCTCCCCCAATTCCTGGAATGTACCCCCTCCTCACCTCCACCTCTGAAAAATTAGCTGCCTTCAAAAGAGTAAGACTCAGAGGCTGCCTCCTGCTATCACTACACTTTCCCTCTTCTGTATATTTACTTGACTGGGTAGATATTCATTATCTTTCTCCCAGCAGAATACAAACTCCAAAGGAAAGGATTATTTTTTTTACCTTGTATATCCTGAGTCTCACAGATATAATTGGTGCCTAATAAATACTTCAAACCAAACTGAGAGTCCAGAGACTGGAGTTCCTGGCCCAGCTCTATCTACTATGTCCTAACCATTCTTTTTGACTTTTGTCCTTCCACTGGATTTTGATGACTCTGGAAGGAGGAATGAGGCTGGCCACTTTGTGCAACTATGCCTCACTTAAATCCAATTCACCAGGGAGTCAAGCCATCCCCCCATGTCAGTCCTCTTCAGAAACAAGAATGGCCAGCATGTTATAAGTAAAAGGAACACTGAATGGAGGGGAGGCCAATTCATTGGGGAAAAGTTGAATCAATCATGATATTTGTATGTTAAAAAGAATGTTGCTGCAACATCAGAAATGATGGGATGGCCTGTTTCAGAGACTTTTATGAAATGTTTAAGAGTGAAGTGAGGAAAACCACTGACACAATGACAACATTATAAAGACTTAAGAACTCTGATCAATCAATAATTCCAAAGACAATGATGAAGCATGCTGTACACGTCTTGACCTAGAGGTGAGGGACTCAAGGTGCAAAAGGAGACATTTCCAGACACAACCAATTTATCTGTTTTGCTTGAATAAATTATGTCTATGATACATAGGTTTTGTTTTTCCATCTTTCAAAAGAAAAGAGAGGGGAGAAATTGTGGAAGGATAGGAGAGTAGTGAAATTATCAAAATGAAACCAATAAGAAAAAGGAGGGGCCATTAAAGCACTTTTTAAATGCACTGGAGATCAAAAGACCACAAAAGGAAACAGACAAGTGCAACAGCTTTGAAAACACCTGCTGAATTTATTATATAACTTAAAGGCCATGCCTTTAATACAGATTCACAGCTCACTTTCTATTTTGTATATATGCAAATGCTCCTATTTGTTTTTAAGATGCAAGTTTGAATTTTAAAAAAAGAATAAAAAGTAGAGAAAAAAGCAAAACCACTGAACTCAATGTTCAATGTCAAACCATCAGTTTGACTTAAAGCAAGTTATTTCCTCCTCTCTTGGGCTCAGTTTTCTTACCTGGGAAATGAGGCTCTTAGAAAAGTTCATCCCTGAGCAGCTCTACAGCACTGGCATTCTATGCTCTAATTCTGACCTTTACTTATGCCATGATTTTAGTTTCCTGACTCTTGCTAGAGAGCTCTTTCCATGACCCAGTGCTCCCTATAAGCAACCCATAAACCTTGGCGTTAAAAAAAAGCCTGATCTCTTCCAGTCATTCACAGGAACCAGGAGACACGTGACTGGTGATGATGCCAGCTCTCTCCTCTCTTACTAGGAACCCTGAGTCACTTTAAGGAAATTGTTCTTCAAAGCTTTATAAGCAGTCTAATTGTATAAGGAGTCACTCTGATTGAAATATATTAAGAGTTTCAGAATAGACTTTCTTTTAAACAGTCCATTACAACCAAGGGAGCCTCGCTAGCATTTGAGAAACTGAGGTCTCTCTACAAGACCAGGGCACAGATTTTGTTTTCCCTCCCAGAACACAATGTGCATTCATTTATTCATTTGATCTGATTAGACTCACAGAATCTTCTGAGTGTAGTCTACCTAGATTTTAGCAAAGCCTTTGACAAAGCCTTTCATGCTATTCCTGTGAAAATGATATGGAGATGAGCACTAGGCACAGTTCATAATGGCTGAATGTCTGGCCACAATAATGCTTTAGAAGGCGGTGGGGTGGGGAGAGGGCAGGGATCTGACCTTGGACCTTTTCTCGTCAAGGTCTTTATCAATGACCTGCATAGAGGCCCACATGCATTGATCTTCTAACTTGTGAATGAACCCAAGCTGGGAGAGAGAGCTAGCCCAATGAAAGTCAGGATTCCAAAAGAGCCAAACAGTCTATGATGCTGGGCCACATCTAAGAAGATGGCATTGGGAAGGGATAAATGTAGCCTTACACATACATGCACAAAATCAACTTCACAAGCACAAAATGAGGGAGGGATACATGGCAGAGAGCAGTTCTAAAACTGTTCTGGGCATTTTGGTGACCTACATATAGGCTCAACATGAGGCAGTCAAAAAAGCTAACAGAAAGCCTAGGTGGCATTAAGAGAATCAAGTGTCCAAAGCCAGCAATGTAATAGTCCCTATGTGTTCTGTCCTCATCACTTACACATTTGGGTCATTCAGTTCTGAAAGACCGAAAGGGGAAAAACAGCCAGAAAAGAGCAAACAAGGTGCTAGATAGAGGGCCTCAGGATCATACCCTAAAAGGAAATAGCATACTGCTTACCCTGGAGAAGGGAAGACAGGTCAGCCATGCCCCATCAATCAACATTCATTAAGTGCCTACTATGTGCCGTGCCCTGTGCATGGTATATGAGTAACTATCCTGTGAAAGATTCGATCTTTCTTCACCCTCCCCAGTCAGGGAGGTCAGAATCTGTCAAAAGTTGCAAAGAAACCATCTTGGGCTTGATGTGATAGAAAACTTCCTAACAATGACAGCTCTCCTAGGATGGCCTGGGGTCCCTTGGGAAGGAGTGAAGGTCTTCAGGATGATACCACTTATACCAGCTGAAAGAATCCTTGTCAGGCATGCAGTGGGCTAAATGGCTCCTGAGGCCCCTCCCAAACCAAGAGTCTATGATCTGAAGAGAGACATGTATCCTGCACTTAGAGGCAGAAGCCCTGGTGTGAGCTTGACCTTCAGCACTTAGAGGATGAGTCATTTGGGTTCTATCAACCTCAGGATTCTTATATAAAATATAAGGTCCAGGATACAAATGTATTCATGTCCCCAGAATCTGGCAGAGAATGAATGCTTCACGAATGTGTTTTCATTGATTCCTTCAATCACTGAAGGGAGCAGAAAGCTAGAGATTGCTGGGCTTTGCCTTTCAATCTTCAGAACAGTCTACTTTGCCTGGCACTCAGCAGATGCTAAGTAATCACTGAATTAAAATGGGGATATGTTTGTGCTACCATTCAGGCTTTTGTGAGGCTTAAATAAGACTTATGAAAAAAACTTTGGGGGTGGCTAGGTGGTAACACAATGAATAGAGAACTGGCCCTGGAGTAAGGAGAACCTGAGTTCAAATCTGCTCAGATACTTAACACTTACTAGCCATGTGACTTTGGGCAAGTCACTTGGGTTAACCCCAGTTGCCCTGCATTCCCCTCTCCAAAAAGTAAAAAATTTTAAAAATTTTGTAACCATAAAACTTCATGCAGCATTAGGAGCAAAAGAGTAATAAATGGAAAAGGCTTTAGGGTTCACCTAGCCCAACTCCCTCCTTTGACAGCTGAGGAAACAGAATTAGAAAGGTTATACAGTTTGCCCAAGGTCCTAGGGTGAGCAGTTCAACTGGAATCTTAAATGTGGGCGATTGTAATGTTCACTGGCAAATTCTTAGAGCTGGAAGGAATCAGTTGCCATTAGTCCAACCCTCACTTTACACACATGAGCAAACTGGGACCAGAAGACAAGAAGAGTTGGTCCCAGTGTTCAAGGTGACCCAGTAGGTTAGTGGTAGAAGAGGCAGTGGGATCCAGTTTCTCAGCTTTTACAGAACCCAGATGACCAGGAAATATTCTTGTCATTTTAGATGTCAGCTACAAATCCATCTACCTCCAGCTGATTCAGAGGTAGCCCTTTTCCTAAAAGTAGAACTGTCTTATTTTATCCAGGACTGGTACAATGATAAAGGACTTCCCTAAAAACCCAATAGCTATCATGAGATACTTATTGTCTTACCCAGTACAAAGTATTTGTAAGCTGTATCTTCTAGCCATGAAAATATTTTACCCTATTCCCTGCTGCATTTCTCCTTGCTTATACAAAAGGAACCTACCTGAAAAACCACAGATGTATCTTGCCCAGGGCCAAAGCCAGTCTCCCCACTGCTGAATCTCTGACTCTCCCACACCCATTAAGAGCTGAAAATGCCCCAGGTGCCCAATCAAGTCTTCTCAGCTTAACCCAAAAAGCTATTGCTAGGAAATACTGGCATCAGGATTCCAGGGCTAGCAGTGGCCATCAAGATTATCAATTGTAGCCCCTCATCATAGAGATCACAAGTTCTACAGACTCCATTTCTCCTGTGTCCCAGTCTAGAATTCTTTCTCCCACCCTGCATGACCACAGTTATGGTTATGGCGTTCCCTTTCTACCCACCCACGTTCACATGCCCGACTCATAGGGATGCTAAAAATTGACTATGTTCATGTAGCTTCATTTCCACATGCAGACAAATTCAGCAAGGACCAAGCCCTGCTAGTGCTGGTCACGGGTGTATTACAAATGAAGTCTGAGGCAATGTGGCATGTTGGGAAAAGCAGTGAACTCACATCATGAATAAGGACATCTAGTCCCAGGTCAAGCTTTCAATCTCACCTGGGAGCCCTGCTATTCTAAAAGAAAACACTTAATGAAGCTCAATTTTTCAGGTTTATTGCCCAAACTACACGCAAGGTGTTACAAGAAATTAATTAAGTACAATAAGTCATCTCTGTCTTTAGGGAGTTCACAGATGAGAGAAGACACAGAACAAAAAGCTACCAAAAAAAAAAAAAAAAAGCTGAGTGTGTTGCAGAAATTGAGAGAGGTGCAAAATGACATAGGAGGCTCTGAAAAAGAAACAGGATCCAGTCAGAGGAAGCAAGGAACAAGAGGAAACTAGGGAATGCTTCACTGAACAGGTGACATTTACCCTAGACTTCAAAGGATGCATACAAGACAGACAGGACAGTGGTCCAGATGGAGGAGTGCAGGCTGCAACTCTGCTGAACTCTCCCAACACCCCCTCAAAACAACTTTAAAATAAAGCCTCAGATAGGATTCTGGAGTGGCAGAGCCAACAAAAGGGCCAGGTGAGACATTTCTACAGCCCAACAACGTAGGAGATCTGCAGGAGTGCCCTATGACACAGGGGTCAGGCAGCTCACAGCACTGCACTGACTCAGGCAACAACAGCAGGCCTCGAGGCAGCTACTGCTGGACAACAACAACTTCCAGAGCTCTCAACACTGTAAGGTGGTCAGACAACAGTTGGTAAGAAAGGGGAGACTTTGCTGACACTGGGTGCAGAACACTGTTGCACTGCCTATGTGCAGTTCTGGGTTCCAACAGGAACACCAGGGCTTGCAGCCTAGAGGAGCAGGGGTCCTCATCATAGTTACATGGTAGAGAAGAATGTGGTCGCTCACATGGGAACAGGGGTCCAAGGCAGAAAAGAGCACTAGAGCTTGAAGCTACAGGTGAGCAGGGGACCTGGTCACATCAAGGGCCAAGAAGAACACCAACTCTTATGGTTACAGGGAAGCAGGGTCCCTTAGTGAATAAAGACCAGAGCATAGGCCAGGAGAACAGTGACCATATCTCTCCTTGGATACCACCAGGGAAACACCAAAAACTTACATGCCCCCAGAACTCTCTGAAAACAGCAGCACAAAAAAGCCTGAAGCTTGGGACAATACCCCTCCACCCCGGGATCACAACCCAACTTTAACATAAAGTTAAAAATCAAGAAACAGCCTGGAAAAATGAGCAATAACAAAAAAAGAACCTGACCATAAAAAGGTACTATGGTGACAAGGAAGATCAAAACAAAAACTTAGAAAACAACAATAATGTCAAAACGGCCATAAGCAGAAAGCCTCAAAGGAAAAAAAAAAGATGTGAACTGGACACAAGTCAAACAAGAATTCCTGGAAGAACTCAAAAAGAATTTTAAAAATCAAATAAGAGAGGTAGAGGAAAAATTGGGGGAATAAGAGTGGTACAAAAAAATTATGAAAGAAGAGTAAATGGTTTAGTAAAAGAAATTTTTAAAAATGAATAAAATAACATCTTAAAAAGTAGAACTGACAAAATGTTAAAAGAAGCCCAAAAACCAGTGAAGAGAACTCCTTAAAAAGCAGAACTGCACAAACTGGGGGTAAAAAAAGGTACAAAAGCTCACTGGAACCTAATGACTCCATGAGACATCAAGAAACAATAAAACAAAGTAAAAAAAGTTGAAACAATAGAAGAAAATGTGAAATATCTCAAACGAAAAAACAAAAGACTAGAAAACAGATCAAAGAGAGTCAATGTAAGCATTATTAGACTACCTGAAAGCAATAATCGAAGAAAGAGCCTACACATCATATTTCAAAAAATTATCAAGGAAAACCGCCCTGATACCGTAGAACCAGAGAGTAAAATAGAAAATAGGAAAAAAAAACCTATTGATCACTTCCTGAAAGAGATCCCAAAATGAAAACTCCCAGGAATATAATAGTCAAATTCCAGAGCTCCCAGGTCATGGAGAAAATATTGCAAGAAGCTAGAAAGAAACAATTCATATATCATGGAACCATAGTCAGGATCATACAAAATTTAGCAATTTCCACATTAAAGGAGTAGAGGGCTTGAAATATGATATTCCAGAAGGGAAAGGAGCTAGGATTACAACCAAGAATAACCTACCTAGCAAAACTGTATATAATCCTTCAGTGGAAAAAATGGACATCTGTTGAAATAGGGGACTTTGAAGTATTCCTGGTGAAAAGACCAGTGCTGAATAGAAAATATGACATTCAAACACAAGACTCAAGAGAAACATAAAAATGTAAATATGAAAGAGAAATTGTAAGGGATTCAATAAATGGTTTATATTCCTATATGGAAAGATGTCTAACTCCTAAGAACTTTTATTGTTATTATGGCAGTTAAAAGGGATATACATAAACAGAGGACATGGGTATGAATTGATTATAATGGGATAAACTAAAAACAAAAAGTCAAGGAACAAAAAAAAGGGATGTGCTGGGAGAAGTGAAAAGGAAATGGAAGAATGGGGGAAAATATTTCACATCAAAGAGGCATGCAAGGAAGAGCTTTTACAGAGGAGGGCAAAATGGAGTGCTGGCTCTCCTCTTGGCCCTTGAACTGTGACCAGGTCCCCTGCTCTCCTGTAGCAGGGAGAGAGATTGATGCTTGAATCTCATTGGAATTAGAATTAGTTCAAAGAGGGAGTAACATACATGTTCAATTGGGTATAAAAATCTATCCTACCCAATAGCAGGAACACGAGAGGACAAGAATAAAAGGCAGTGGGGGAGGGAGGAAACTGATAGAAGAGAAGGCAGATTAAGGGAAGCAGTGATCAGAAGCAAAATGGACTTTTGAGGAGGGACAGGGCAAAAAGATAGAGAGAGAAGGATAAACAGGTAGGGAAAAAGGATGGATGGAAATATACAGTTAGTAATCACAACTGCAGGGTAGCTAGGTGGTACAGTAAATGGAGAACCAAGAGTCAAAAAGACCTGACAATAGCTGTATGACTCTGGACAAGGCACTTAACCTTCTTTGTCTCAGTTTCCTCATTTTTAAAATTAGCTAAAGAAGGAAATGGCCAACCACTCCAGCACATTTTCCAAGAAAACTCCAAAAGTGATCACGAAGAGTCAAACAGGACTCAAACAACTGAACAACAAGAATCATAATTAGGAATGGGATAAACTCAACTGCAAAATGGAGTGAAAAGCAGAA
>NW_027186356.1:1381199-1398162 GCF_028583685.1 Petaurus breviceps papuanus | reverse complement strand
ATTAGGAATGGGATAAACTCAACTGCAAAATGGAGTGAAAAGCAGAATCCAACAATATATCATTTACAAAAAGGACACCTGAAACAGAGAGACATACACAGAGCAAAAATCAGGGGCTAGAGCTGAATCTATTATGCTTCAGGTAAAGTAAAAAAGGCAGAGGTAGCAATCATGATCTTAGACAAAATAAAGCAAAAATAAACCTAATTAAAAGAGATAATCAAGGAAACTATGTTTTGCTGAAAAGGTCCATAAACAATAAAGTAATATCAATATTAAACATAGAATGACAAAGCATCTAAATTCTTATTAAGGAAAAGTTAAAAAGTTACAGGAGGAAATAGACAGTAAAACTATACCAGTGGGGTATATCAACTTTTCCCTATCAGAACTAGATAAATCTAACCATAAAACAAGTAAGAATGAAGTTAAGGAAATTAACCGAATTTTAGAAAAGTTAGATATGATAGGCCTCTGGAGAAATCTGAATGGAAATAGGAGTATACTTTTTCCTCAACTGTCTGTGGCACCTTCACAAAAACTAAATATGTATTAGGACACTAAAACCTCAAAAATAGAGAAAAGCAGAAATAATAAATGCATCCCTTTCAGATCATAATGCAAGTAAAATTATATTCAACAAAGGGCCATGGAAACATTATGAAAAATTAAATTGAAGATTAATTGATTAATTAATTGGATTAAATAATTCATTGATTGATCTGATTAATTAATTTTATGACACAAATATGGTGCTGATACCTAATCCAGGAAGAGTTAAAACAGAGAAGGAAAACTACAGACCAATTTCCCTAATGAATGTTAATGCAAAAATTTTAAATAAAATACTAGTAAAGAGATAACAACAATAATTCACAAAGATCACTACAACCAAGTGGGATTTATGCCAAGAATGCAGGGCTGGTTCAATATTAGGAAAACTATGATAACTGACAATACCAATGACAAAAATCCAATAATTATCCCAATATATGCAGAAAAGGTTTTTGAAAAGATACAACACTCATTCTTATTCACAGCACTAGAAAACATAGGAACAAATGAAACTTTCCACAAAATGAAAAGCAGTATCTACCGTGTTTCCCCGATAATAAGACCTATCCCGAAAATAAGCCCTCCCCTTACCGTGTAAGATTCCTCTAAAAATAAGCCCTCCCCCGAAAATAAGCCCTATTGAGATTGCTACTGTAGTGAAGGTGATCCCCTGCGCTACACGCTACATTACGGTACCCTCTGTATGCACCGTCCCTCCCCCCCCGTGAAACGCACGCTGCGCTCCGAGCTGCATCCAATCAGAGCTGCAGCAGTGAGCGCATCATCCTGTTCTTCCCCAGTGATTTGCTTATTGAATAAAGGTACATTTTTTTGTTCACATTTACCTGTTTATTAAAATTGCTGTCAATGTTCATTAAAATAAGCCCTCCCCTGAAAATAAGCCCTCTGGTGTTTTTCTGTCCAAAAAATAATAATAAGACAGTGTCTTATTATCGGGGAAACACGGTATCTAAAACAACCAGCAAGCATTATCTGTAATGGAAATATGCTAGAAGCCTTCCCAGTGACACCAGGGGTGAAGAAAAGATGTCCTTTATCACCACTATTATTCAATATTGTACTAGAAATGCTAGCTATAGCAGTAAGAGAAGAAAAAGATTAGGATAGGCAAGAAAGAAATAAAACTATCACTCTTTGCAGATGATATGAAGGTATACTTGGAGATTCCTAGAGAATCAACTAAAAAATAAGCTGAACAACAATTTTAGCAAGGATATAAAATAAATCAACATAAACCATCAACATTTCTATATATTACCAACAAAGTCCAGCAATGTCAGAGGAATTACATTTAAAATAACTGCAGACAACGTAAAATACTTGGGTGTTCACCTGCCAAGATAAACCCAGGAACTACATGAACACAATTACAAAATATTATTCACACAAATTAAAACAGTTCTAAACAACTGGAGAAATATTTATTGCTCATGGGTAGGCCAAGTCAATACAACAAAAATTATAATTCTACCTAACACTATGCCAATCAAAATATCAAAAAATTTATTTTACAGAGCTAAAAAAATAATAAAATTCATCTGGAAGAACAAAAGGTCAAGAATATCAAGGGATCAATGAAAACAAAAACATAAAGGAAGATGTTCTAGCAGTATTACATTTCAAACTATATTACAAAGCGGTAATCATAAAATAATCTGGATTATCTCAGGGGTGGAGCCAAGATGGTGCAGAAAAGGCAGGGATTCACCTAATCTTTCCCCAAAAACCTCTCCAAAGATCTTGAAATAATGCCCTAAAACAAATTCTGGAGCTGCAGAACCCACAAAAGAATAAGACGAAACCATTTTCCAGCCTGAGACAACTTAGAAGGTCAGCAGGAAAGGTCTGTCACACCAGGGTGAGAGTGAAGCACAGTCAAGCACAGGTTACACCAACATAAACCAGGCACCAGCAAACCAGGAAAAGGCTTTGGCAGCAATAGAATCAGCAGCAGCAGCTTCTTCTGCAGCTCTTAGCCCACAGATTGTAAGGAGGTCAAACAACTAGACAGAAAGAGATTACATGGGTCTCTGTGCTGGCACTAGGGGCAAGACTCTGTAGCTCTCCCCATACTCAGATCCAGGTGACATTCCCAGGATGAGAAGAAGCACTAGCACACCAGAGTTTGTGGCCAGATTGGAGTAGGGACCTTCATCAAAGTTCCAGGGCAGAAAAGAGTGCTTGTGGCCACTCACAGATCAGAGCACAGTACAGGAAAGCAGTAAATACTTCTCCTTAGACCATACTACTTAAAGAACTGAAAACTTACAGGTCTCTAGAAGTATCTCTGAAAACAGTTGCACAAAACCCCTGAAGCTTGGGACAGTGAACCCTCCACCCTGGAAGCAAAGCCCCTCTTTTTAAAAGAGTTAAAAGCTAAGAAATAGGCTGGAAAAATGAGTAAACAATAGAAAAAAATTCTAACTACAAAAAGTCATTATAGTGACAAAAAAGCTCAAAACACACACTTAGAAGAAGACAGTAAAATAAAAACTCTACATACAAAGCTTCAAAGAAAAATATGATTTGGTCTAAGGGCATGGAAGAGCTCAAAAAGCATTTTAAAAATAAAGTAAGAGAGGTAGAGGAAAAAATTGGGAAGAGAAATGAGAGTGATGCAAGTAAACCACAAAAAAAGTCAACATTCCCCAATTGAGAAATGGTCAAAGGATATGAACTGGCAGTGTTCAGATGAAGAAATTAAAGCCATCTATAGTCATATAGAATCTATTCTTTCAGGTTTATTGGCCAAACTACACACAAAGTGTTATGAGAAATTAGTTAAGTACAAGTCATCTCTGTCTTTAGGGAGTTCACAGGTAAAAAAAAGGATGGAGCAAAAAGGTGAAAATCAAATCCAACTCTGAGGTACCTTATCACATCTATCACAATGGCTAACATGACAAAACAGGAAAATGATAAATGTTGGAGAAGATGTGGGAAAATTGGAACACTAATGCATTGCTGGTGGAGTTGTGAACTGATTCAACTGGAGAGCAATTTGGAACTATGTTCAAAGGGCTATAAAAATGTACATACCCAGCAATACCACTTCTAGGTCTATATCCCAAAGAGATCATAAAAACTGAAAAAGGACCCACATGTCCAAAAAATATTCATAGCAGCTCTTTTTGTGTGATCAAGAACTAGACATTGAGGGGATGCCCATCAGTTGGGTAATGGCTGAACAAGGTGTGAAATGAATGCAATGGAATACTGCTGAGCTATAAAAAAAGATGGAACAGGCAGACCTCAGAAAATCTTGAAAAGACCTAGATGAACTAATGCTGAGTGAAGTGAACAGAACCAGGGGAACATTGTAAACAGTAACAGCAACACTGAGCGATGACTAACTTTGAGAGATTTAGCTCTTCATGGTAATGCAAGGATCTCAGACAACTCCAAAAGATTCATGATGGAAAATGGTATCCACATCCAGAAAGAAGGAACCATGGAGTCCGAATGCAGGCAGAAGCACACTGTCTGCTCTTTTGTTGTTTCTTCTTTCTCGTGGTTCCTCCCCTTGGCTCTATGTCTTCTTTACAACATGACTAATGTGAAAATATGTTTAATATGAATGTATATGTAGAGCCTATCTCATACTGCACACCATCTTGGGAGAGGGAGAGAAGGAAAGAGGAGAAAATTTAGAATGAAAAATCTTATGGAAGTGAACACTGAAAACTAAAAATAACTTAATTTTTTTTTAAGTCAACAGCTTGGTAAAAGAGATACAAAAATCCAATGAGAAGAATGCCTTGAAAAGAAGAATTGGCCAAATGGAAAAAGATATACAAAAACCCAATGAAGAAAAGAACTCCTTTAAAAAATGGAATTGGTCAAATGGAAAAGGAAGAACAAAACCTCACTAAAGAAAATAATTCCTTAAAAATTAAATTGAGCAAGTAGAAGCTAATGATTCTATGAGACTTAAGAAACAATAAAACAGGGACGGCCAGGTGGCTCAGTGAGTAAGAGCACCAGCCCCAGAGTCGGGATGACCTGGGATCGAATCCAGGCTCTGATACTTAGCACCACACCCAGAAACACCTGGCCGTGTAAACCCTTAGCAGGTTACTTAACCCCAATTGCTTAATAATAATAAAAAAGAAACAATAAAACAAAAGTAGAAAAAATAGAAGGCAATGTGAAATAGCAACTGACCTAAAAAATAGATCCAGAAGAGATCATTTTAAAATTATTGGATTTCCTGAAAGCATCATCATCAAAAAAATAGCCTAGACATCATGTTTCAAAAAATTATCCAGTAAAACTGCTCTGATATTCTAGAACCAGAGAGTAAAATAGAAATTGAAGGAATCCACCAATCACCTCCTGAGAGTCCAAAATGAAAACTCCCAGGAATATTATAGCCAAATTCCAGAGCTTCTAGGTCAAGAATGTGTGGGGTATGCTGAAGACCTCTCACAGAATTTAAGGCTGGGCTTTCAATTCAGTTTTTCTGTGAAAACAAGCTATTGACCCAGGAGTGTTCCAGGAGAAAGCATGGGAACACAGGATGTAAACACATCTGCATGTAGTACACTAAATCTGTGGGATTACCATATCAGCTTGTTCTCATAGGACCATGAGTGAAGTAAGTGAAAGCTTTCTCATAAAATGGAGACAGTGCTCTAAACTCAAGCTGGGCTTCTGCTGCAGAGAGGCCTAAGTTCCCACTTTCCTAACTGAAACTTACCGCCAAAGAAGGTATTAGATGCTTTCATCAGTTTTCATTGGTTGAAGATTGTTTCCTTGTTCTGTGTATCTGGGTAGATGCCCACGCTGGACTGTGAGGGCGAGCTCTCAACCAATGAGGGCAAGGTCAGTGGGAGGGGCTATCTGCCTTAGGGTATATAACCTTGTTTTTTTTCTCTGTAACTGGCATCCTTCCACTAGTCCATCCTAGTGGAGGTGATACCCCTTTCTTGCAAGAATTGAATAAATGCTTTCTGTTCCTACCTTGGGAAACCTCTGAGTTTTTTATTAAATTTTTGGATAGGGTTTTTCATCCCACACAAGGATAAAATATTTTAAGTAGTTAGAAAGAAATAATTCAAGTATCATGGAGCCACAATTAGAATAACTCAAAATTTAGCAGTTTCTCTATTAAAGGATCAAAGGATTTGGATTATGATATTCTGATGGGGAAAGAAGTTAGGATTACAACCAAGAATCACCTACCAGCAAAACAGTATAATCCTTCAGGGGGAAGAATGGATATTTAATGAAATACAGGGCTTTCAAGCACTCCTGATGAAAAAAGGAGAACTGAATAGAAAATCTGACTTCCAAAGACAAGATTCCGGAGAAGCATAAAAAGGTAAGCAGGAAAGGAAAATCACAAGGGACTTAATAAGGTTAAACTGTCTCTATTCCTGTATGTGAAGATGGTACTTAAAACTCATAAGAACTTTGTCATTATTAGGGCAGTTAGAAGATGTACCCATAGAGTGAACAGGTTGACTATGATGGGATAATATATAAAAAAATAAAATTAAGGAGTGAAAAAAAGGAATATACTGGGAGAAAGGAAAAGGCTTAGAATAGGATAAATTATCTCATGTAAAATAGAGTCATGAAAGAGTTTTTACAGTGGACAGAAAGATGGGGGAGATGGAAGGGAATGCTTAAATCTTACTCTCATCAGAACTGGCTCAAAGAGGGAAAAAGCTACATACTCAATTAGGTATAGAAATATATCTTATCCTACAGGAAAGAAGGAGGAGGGAAAAGAGATAAGAGAAGGAAGGGGTGCTCATAGAAGGTAAAATGGATTGAGGGTGTCAGTAGTCAGCAGCAAAACATTTTTGAGGAGTGACAGGGTGAAAGGAGAGAGAGAGAACAGAAGAAACAGGGCAGGGGGGAATAGGATGGAGGAAAATACTGTTAATCATAAGTGCAAAAAAAATGTTGAAGCAAGTTTCTTTGATAAAGGCTTCATCTCTCAAATGAATAATGAGCTGAATTTTTAAAATTAAGAGCCACTCTCCAATTGACAAATGATTAAAAATACGAAGTGAATTTTCAGATAAAAGTAATGAAGGCTACCAATAACCATATGAAAAAATACTCTAAATCACTGTTGATCAGAGAAACACAAATTACAACAATTCTGAGGTATTACTTCACATCTATTAGACTGGTTAACAGGACAGAAAAGGAAAATGACATGTTAGAAGGGATGTTGGAAAACTGAGACACTAATGCAATGTTGGTAGAGTTGTGAACTAATTCAACCAATATGGAGAACAATTTGGAACTATAACCAAATACTTATTACAGTTCTTTTCTGGTGGCAAAGAATTGGAAATTGAGGGGATGTCCATCAATTGGGGAATGGATGAACAAGTTGTGATATATGATTGTTGTGAAATACTATTGTTCTATTAAGAAATGAGCCAGATGCTTTTAGAAATATCTGGGAAGACTTACATGAACTAATGTTGAGTGAAATGAGTGTAGCCAGAACATTGTGCACAGTAACAGCAACATTGTACAATGACCAACTATGAATGACCTAGCTGCTATCAGCAATACAATTATCTAAGACAACTCTGAAGGACTTATGAGGAAAAATGCTATCCATCCCCCAGGGAAAAAACCAATGGAGTTTGAAAATACAGATCAAAGCACTTTTTTTACTTTCTTGATTTTTCTTGGGGTTTTATTTTAGTCTATGTTTTCTTTTATAACATGACTAATATGAAAATGTTTTACATGTCTATAAATGTATACCTATATAAAATTGTCTGCCTTCTTAATGAAGGGGGTGAGGAGGAAAGGAAAGAATCTGGAACTCAATTTTTAAAAGAAATGTTGAAAACGTTTTTAAATGTAATTGGGGAAAAATAAAATACTAAATTAAAAAAAAAATTTTGTACTGGCTAAGAAATAGAGTGATTCATGAGCAGAACAACTCGGTATAAAATACATAACAGTTAAAGACCATAGTAATCTAATGTTTGATTACACCCCAAAATCCAAGCTTTTGGGACAAGAAATCACCATTTAACAAAAATTGCTGGGAAAACTAGAAAGCAGTTTGGAATAAACTAGGTTTGGACCACTATCTCACACTGTATACTGAGATAAGGTCAAAATGGGTACACGATTTAGAAATAAAGGGTGATGTCATAGGCAAATTAGGAGAGCATGGAAAATTTTACTGGCCAGATCTATAGATAAGGGAAAAATTTATGACCAAACAAACAAGAGATGGAGAGGATTGTAGGAAGTAAAATGGATCATTTTGATTACATTAAATTAAAAAGGGTTTGCACAAGTAAATCAATGTAGCCAAGATGAGAAGGAAAGCAAAAAACTAGGGAGAGAAGGAGAGAGATTTGTTTTATTTTGATTATATTAAATTGTTTTTTATACAAATAAAACCCATCCAAGATGAGAAGGAAAGCAGGAAACTGAAAAAAATTTATACTAAGCTTCTCTGATAAAAGCCTCATATCTCAAATATATAGAGAACTGAGTCAAATTTATAAGAATATGAGTCATTCCTCAACTGATAAATAGTCAAAGGATATGAACAGGAAGTTTTCAAGAAAAAATCAAAGTTATCTATATAGTCATATGAAAAAATGATCCAAATCACTATTGATTCAAGAAATGCAAATTAAGGGGCAGCCAGGTAGCACAGAAAGTAAGAGCATTGGCCCCAGTGTCAGGATGACCTGAGGATCGAATCCAGGCTCAGATACTTAGCACCACACCCAGAAATAACTGGCCGTGTAACCTTGAGCAAGTTACTTAACCCCAATTGCTTTTTAAAAAAATGCAAATTAAAACAATTCTGAAGTGCCTCCTCACACCTATCAGATTGACTAATATGGCAGAGAAGGAAAATGACAAATATTGGAGGGAAAGTGGAAAAATTGGGACACTAATGACTGTTGGTGAACTGATCAAACCTTTCTGGAGAGCAAAGGGCTATAAAACTGTGCATACAGCATTACTACTACTAGGTCTGTATCCCAAAGAGACAGAAAAGAAAAAGGACCTATATGTACAAAAATACTTATAGCAGCTCTTTCAGTGGTGCCAGAGAATTGGAAATTGAGAGGATGCCCATCAATTGTGGAATGGCTGAACAAGTTGTGGTTTATGATTGTGATGGAATACTTCTGTGCTATAAGAAATAATAATAAAATAATTACAATTATAATATAAATAATAATATAATAAATTATGAAAGGGGTAGTTTCTGAAAGACTTAAGTAAATTGATAGAGTGAAGTGAGCAGAACCATGAGAACATTGTACACCGTAACAGCAACATTGTACAATGATCAACTGAATGACTGAGTTATTCTCAGTAATACAATGATTCAAAACAATTCCAAAGGACTTATGATGAAAAATGCCATCTACCTCCAGAGAAAGAAGTGAAGAGTCTGATGCGATTCAAGCGTCATCTTTTCATTTTCTTCATTTTTCTTGCTTTTTTTTGCAATATGACTAATATGGAAATATGTTTTACATGATACCACATGTATAACTGACATCACATTTCTTGCTTTCTCAATGAGTGAGGAAAGAAGAGCATTTGGAACTCAAAAAAAATTGTATGTGAATGTTAAATATTAAAAAATACTAAGTGTTTGGTGTTTTTGTTTTTTGTTTTTTAAAGAACAAAATACAGACAAAGCTGAGGAAAAGAGCATTCCAGCACTGCAAAGACCCAAAGAGTAAAAGGGAGCCAACAGTGGTCTAGGAAGGACAAGCTGAAACACAAGGGGCATGAAAGGCAATGGAGGGAGATAAGGCTAAAAGATAAGGGAAAGGTCAAAATATAGAGGGTCTCAAATGCCAGGCTGAAGATTTTGGACTTTGTCCAAGAGAAATGGGGATCCAATGACTGCACTTGAGCAGGAATGCAACATAACCAGAAATCTATAGAATGAAGACTAGTCTGGCATGTAATAAGAAGGCTATTTAGGATAACCAAGGAGCTTTATAACCTCCATCTAGGACTTTCAGAGAAGTGTGTGTATCTGTAAAGTATTTCCAAACAACACATTGGCAAACTGGATCCCTCTAGAATTCAATAATAGAACTAAGTGTAGATTCTGTCCTAGACTACCTAATAATTTAAATATGACCTTGTACAAGTCTTTTTCTCTTAATGGGTTTCAATTTAGACCTGTAAGAAAAGGAGCTTGATCAAATGATTTCCAAGATTCCTCCCTACTTTGACATTCAATATTCTTCTATTTCTTAAGGTCAGCAGGGCATAGTAGATCAAGTGCCAGGCTTGGAATCAGAAAGACCTGGGTTCAAATCCTGCTTCTGACATTTGCTAGTTATGTGAATCACTCTAAACCTCAGTTTCCACGTCTGTAAAACTGGGGAGTGGCAAGGAAACCTGGGACAGAGAAGCCTTTAATTCCATCTAGATGACACTACAATTCCTTTGAGGAATCCTGGGGTAAGATCCATAGGCCTGGGAGTCAGGAGATCTGGGTTGGGAGGTCAAACTATGCCACTTACTTGCTTCAGCCAGTCATTTTTTCCTTTTTAAGTTTCAGTTCCAATCTATTAAATTGGAGAAGGTCATCCCAACCCTGTCTGCAAACTACTATGTAAACTATCAAGCACATACAGATATAAAACTGCTAATATTGTTATCCAAAGAAAGTGCCAAGGGCTTTTCAGCAGAATGAATTTAGTGCCCTCCTATCTTTCCAGTCTTCTTACACCTTACTCCTGACACATACACTTCAATCCACTGGCCTCCTGACTGTTCAACAAGCAAAACATTTCATCTCTAGACTCTGGGCATTCTATCTGGTTTCCCCCATGCCTGAAACTCCCTCCTCAACTATTGACCTCCCTAGCTTCCTTTAAATCCCAAATAAACCCCATCTTCTATAGGAAGTCTTTCCCAACTTTTTTTAATTCTAGAAAAGGGAAGCTCTGTTAATTATTTCCTATTTATCCTATATATAGCTTGCTTTGTATATACTTATTTGCAAGCTGTCTCCCTCATTAGACTGTAAATTTCTTGTGGGCAGGGACTGTCTTTTGCCTTTCTTTCAGTGCTTCTTTCAGTGCTTACCTCAGTGTCTGAAACACAACAGATGCTTAATAATTGTTTACTGATTAACTGATGGAATGAAGATTTTCAGTGGAATCATTTAAATAGAAGATTATGAAATCTTCTTGAGATCCTGACAGCATAGATGTTTTCAATGCCTCAGCTGACTGAAAACAATGGCCTCAGAAGAGAAAGGCAGATGTGCAAAGTTGAACAGTTAAGATAGATGTGCAAAGTTAAGATAGTATTTGAGAGAATGGGGTTTGGATTTCTGGACAATGGTTTTAAATATAGGAATGACAGTTTCTGGTCCAGGATGAAGTAAGCTTAAAAAGACCTGATAATGATATATTCACCTAGAATCTCCCAAATCTAATCCAAAGAGTTTTACATTTGAAAGAGGAAACTCTTCACAAAGCTAGGCATTATGGACCATAACTATAATGGGCAGAAGGAATGCTCAGAAATTAATAGGTAATAAAATCCAGTAAAAAGAGCTAGCAATAAAATCTAAAGACACAAACAGGTATGCACAAATGCACAATATATGTCTACCAAGCTGGATGAATTACCGATTCTGATGAAAGGAGAAAATATGGGCTCATAAGGATCCCGGAGCCTTGGCAGAAGTAGAATTTGGCTTTGCAAGAGAATATCTTATTCAAAAATAATAAATGGGGGAGGGGAGAAAAGGGTTAATACTGTTTACAACAAAGATACACTCCTGTAAGGAAATAGAGAAACTAGAGAGAAGAAGCATAAAGAACAGCAATTGGTTCAAGACTGAGGGAGGTGGAAACAGAAGCAACATTGTCATGGATGCATTTCATTGAACCACCCAAAAAGAAAGATTGGCACAGGGGAGGAATAAGATCACAAACCCTGCACAAGGGTATGACCACACTGAGGTAAATATTTAAAGAGCTTTCTGATTGGTCTCCAAGCCTCAAATCTCTCTCCATTCCAATCTATCCTTCCCTCAGCTGTCAAACTGATCTTCCTAACTGCAGATCAGTGCCTCCCTCCCCCCATTCATTCAACTCCAGTGGTTCTGTATTACTTCCAGGGTCAAATATAAAAGCATCTATTTTGTTTTAAAGCCCCTCATAACACAGACCCTTTCTATTTTTCCAGTCTTCTTATTTGTGATCCAGTGGCTATGGTCTCTTTGCTATACCCTGAATAAGATACTCCATCTCTCAACTAGAATTTTTTTAAAATAAGTTTTCAGGGTACAGCTAGGTGGCACAGTGAATAGAGCATGGGCCCTGGAGTCTGAAAGACCTGAGTTCAAATCCAGCCTCAGACACTTAACACTATTTACTGACCATGTGACCTTGGGCAAATCACTTAACCCCAACTGCCCTGCCTTCCCCCTTCAAAAAAATAAACAAACAAGTTTTCATTGATGCCACTTGCTCTTCTAACATCACCATAATTTCCTATAGTATTCTTCCCTCTCCCTCTTCTTAGAGGGAGTTATAAGACTTATCTTATACGACAGATAATATTTTTTAAAAAACAAAAAAGGCAGGGAGATGAAACAAGAATTATTAGTTAGTAGATTTTAAAATCCTGAAATTATGTGTAATATACAACACTCATGGGACACCAAACTCTTCAAAAAGGGGAGGCGGAAAAGTTTTCTCATATCTCCTTTAAGCCATGCTTATTCTTTATAATTTTGATTTTGTGTGTGTGCTTATTTTTTCTCCTTACACTACAAAACCCCACCTCCCAAAAACTCTGTAAATAATTATTTGTATGTTGTCCCCCACGTTAGACTGGGAGCTCCTTAATGGCACAGACCGTTTTGGCTTTTCTTTGTGTCCCCAGTATTTTGTACATAGCACATAGTAGGTGTTTAATAAACGCATGATGACTTGATTTGATTTCAAATATACAGAAGTTTATTACAGTGTGCTCACACTCGCTTTCTCCTGCTCTCTCTCTCTCTCTCTCTGGCAAAGCAGCTAAAATGTCTTGACTTACTTTAAGGATTAATTTTACTCTTCAAAAGGCCTCCACCTTCTGAATAATAGGGGAGCCTATATTATGGATCTGACTCTCACCAAAAAGGAAGTATTAGCTGCTGGAGTAGGAATGATGAGAACCTTGGGGCCACTCCATCTTAGAATTTGTGACAGAGAAGACAAAGTGTGGGAATAATCTGCCTTGCATCCTAGATTTGAGGAAAGTAGATTTCAAAGGATTCAGACAAAGGAGAAGTAAAATCCCATACACTAATCTTTCAGGGAAGTCCGCCAACAGGAAACTCTCAAGAATGAATTCTGAAGACACCCACCAAAAAAAATTTGTTCTGATGACTAAGGAAAGAGTAGTTGCCTAAAGCAACAGATAGGGATACAAAAGAAACTCACCAAACAACTTAGGTTTTTTAAAAGCTAGAATGGAAGGTGGAAGCAAGGGTAAGATACCATTCCTCCAGTCTTCCAGGCTTCCCAAGCATGGCTCAGCTACTGTTTTAGCCTGTCCCTCAGTAGCTGGGGCCTGTTCACTCCAGAACATCCAACTGTCCCTTTGGTCTCCTCATTCCAGAGTATCCCTGTGACAGCACAGCTTCCTTCTCCCACTCAGGGCCTCCTCTTTGTGGAAGGGGTCCAGGCTTTATTCTCCTCCCACTTCTTCACAAGATTTCTGGACTTCAAAACCATTCCTCCTCCCCCATCCCCAGTTTTTTCTGCTTCTTTCTGTGTAACAGCTTGTTCCATTGGAGTATAAGCTCCTCAGGGGCAGGGACTTTCTTGTACTTGTATCACCAGCCAGCTCAGTGCCCAGAACATCATAAGCATTAATAAATGCTTGTTTTCTTCCTTTCTACCATGGTTCTGCAAGAATGTCAGTAGTGCTTAAACTCATAATGACGTGAGGCTGGTGAGAAAGCTAAAGAAAAGGAAAAAAGATTTGGCTTTCTGTTGTTCTAAGCTCTACTGATGAAGCAAAGGGGCTGGCATGGATGGAATGGTGTTAAACAGACAACAGAGTTTCGAAAGCACAGCTACGTGTCTCACTTTGCTTCTATTTTTCCTGCCAAGGAGAGTAAGATGTGGACTGGTAAAGGACAGAACCAAACAGCTAACAAGAGCTGATAGCCTTTCATGAGTTCAAGTGACTGGGTCCATGATGCAGGATCATCAAAGAGTTGGCAGGTTCATCAGAGTGATCTATTGTTACATTATTACAGAGAACAGAGGAGGTGTCTTGCTACCAGAAAAGCCAAACGTCATCCCAGTTCTCAAAAAACCTAAAGAACGAAGTCTGCAAGCTATGGAGCAGGAAATGATTCCTGCAAAACCACAGAGAATGCTATTACAGGGGACATCTGAAAATGGAAGGAGCCATCAGGAAAAGTGAGCCTACGGGCCTCATCAAGGCCAGGCACTGATAGACCGCATGGCCTGGTGAAGAGAGTGGCCACTGGAGTCAGGAAGGCCTGACACATACTGGGTCTGTGAGCACTGGGACAAAATTTACCCTTACAGAGTCCTAGGCAACTCTCTAAAACTATCTGCTACAGAGCAGGAGCTAATCTGCATTGGAAAAGGGGGTTTCCTAGTTTCTTAAGTAAAAATTCCCTATACCAATTAAATAAAAAATCTGGTTAAAAAAAAAACCAACTCATGCCATGGTATTGTAGAGAGTATGCTGTATTTTAGGCAGTATGGGACTGCAGAGAGAAAGACTACCTTGAAGACAGAAGGAAAGTTAAGTCCAGGCTTGGACATCTATCTATTGGCTGCATGACCCTGGACAAGTCACTTTACACCTGCACTGCCCCCCCTTCTCCTTCTCCCCCCTCCAGCCCCGGGAAACTAAGAAATTACAGAATAGTTCCCTCTCTGTGTTGTTAGAGAGGGGAGTTCCCTCACAGGGCAAACTAAAAAGAACAAAAATAAATAAATATATAGGTCATGCCAAAATGAATGACAAACTAGAGAAATGCTGTAGCTGACCTAGATTTTAGAAAGCATTTAACAGAGACTCATGCTACTCTTATGGAAAAGACAGGGGGAATATGGGGGATGACAGAGATGCCCATAGAGAATGGGGTAAATGGCCAACCCCAAAAGTAGTCATTCATGATTCAATGTCAATCTGGGAGGAGGTTTTGAGCAGATGGTCTCTGGCCCCAGGGTAAGGGGTACTTCATACCATGGTTCTGCAAGAATAATATTAGCTGTGTTTAAATTTATAATGACGGGAGGCTAGCAAGAAAGCTAAAGAGAAGGAAAAGAGATTTGAATCTTTGAATCATTTACTATTCAGTCCAATTCAACCTTGTTATCTATAAAGGTATAGGAGGAAGCTCATCAAATGTGTAGCTGCCATAAACCTGGGATAGAGGCCAACTTCAGGATCCAAGCTCATTGTGACAGTCTAGGACGGTGGGCCAAATCTAAGGAATGAAACAAGGACAAATGTAAAGCCTTACACTCGGACTCAACATCACAAGTATAAATAGGAGAGAGGCTTGGCTAGATAGCAGCTAATCTGAAAAAGATCTGTGGGCATTGGTGGACCACAAGTTCAACATGAGTCAATAAGGTGCTATGTCAGTCAAGAAAGCCCTCACAATCTGACTACATGAAGAAAAGTCAGTAATCAGCACTTGGGGAGGTGACATCCCCATCATACTCTGGCCCAGGCAGACTACATCTAGAATGTGTGTTAAGTTTCTGGCAGCCACGTTTTAGGAAATACAATGATAAGCTATGGGTCCTCCAGCTGTGAAAGAGCCTCCATATCATTTTATAGGAGGATTGGTTACAGGAACTAGGAATGGTTAAGCCTGGGGAAGAGCAAGCCTAGGTCAGGCAACCAAGACACATGTCAATGGTCTAGACTCCTTCTTCTCAAATCACAGGGTCAGAATTAGTTTAGCTGGAATGAGTGGAAGCTCTAAAGAGGCCGACTGAGGCAGATCTGGGCTTGTTCTAGAGGTCTCCAAAAGTGGAGTGGGCTGCCTTGGAAGGCAGCATTTACCCCTTGCTGGAGGACTTCAAAAGGCTGGGTGACTGGTCTGCAAACTTATGGAGGGAATTTCTCCAGGTTCGGGCTGGACTAAAGAACTCCTGAGGTCCCTTCAAACTCTGGCATTCCAGGGTTTTTGAGTCTAGTCCATGGAGCCTAGTCTGTGAAGCTCCTTTAGCTTCAGTCAGTGTCTTCTGTCTTCTCTTTACTCCACTTTCCTCCCCATCTGCTCACTCCCTCATTGGCATGTGTCAGTCGGACTCTCCAATTTGCCTCTAACTTGGCTGGCCGCATTTCCTGTCACACAAGGGAGTGAGACAAGATGAGGGAAAAGCACTCAAAGGTCAATGGGATGGAACAGCTTTTTAAAAACTTTATTGAACAAAGCAGTCATTTTGTTTTTAAATATAGTTCCTGAACCACCAAAGAGTATTCACTTCAAAAATAGAGTGGTCAGTTCTTGAGAATGGTAAGCAACTTACAAACATCCCTTTAAATGGATCACACAAGTGGTGTTTTAGAAAGATTAATCACAGAATATCAGAAAGGAAATGCCCTTATAAGACAGTATACTGAAAATTAAAGGGTCCTTAGGACAAAGAGTGCCAATATGAAAGTTTAAACATCTTAAAACATATAATATGTAATATAGGAAACAAAAGGTCCCTTAAGTCACCTGGTCGAGCTCCTATTAAAAAGAACAGCATCAGACATTTATAGATGGCATTTTCATCTCCGACCTCACATCTGGCATGCTCTTCCTCCTTGTGTGCCTTTTGGACTCCTACATCCATCCAAGGTGAGCTCAGTTCAAGGCCACCTTGACATGAGGCCCTTTCTGATTTCCCCCAGTTGATTCTGCTTCCTCCAGCTCCAGCCTTCACAACTGGGGGGGGGGTGGCGTAGGAGAGCCCAAATTTGTGACTTTGCTGTTCTAAAGAAACTCCCTCTGCCACAGCAGATCAACAACCATCCAGCAGCTCAGTCTCAGAGCTAGGGAGGGCTTGGGCATTAAATGGTTGGATGAGTTGCTCCAGGGTCAGACAGTCAATATCTGTCGGAGGCAGGCTGGACATTCAGGCCATCCTAACTGAGGCCAGCTCCCTATCCTCTCGGATAGGTTGCCTCTCATTTCCTATTTACTTTGTATAAATTCTGTACTTCATAATAAGTGAGCATGTTGTTTCTCCCACACTTAAAATAAACTCCTTGATTCCAAGTCTAATATCATGCTGCCTTTCAAAGACCAAGCTAACTGGTTACCACCTGGCTATCAACTCCTCAAAAAAACTCAAGGCAAAATCTAACATGCCCCAAAAGTTAAGATACAGAAATGCTATTTAGA
>NW_027186356.1:1358237-1381189 GCF_028583685.1 Petaurus breviceps papuanus | reverse complement strand
AAAATCTAACATGCCCCAAAAGTTAAGATACAGAAATGCTATTTAGATGCTGATCAGAACTGGTTACCACCTGGCTATCAACTCCTCAAAAAAACTCAAGGTAAAATCTAACATGCCCCAAAAGTTAAGATACAGAAATGCTATTTAGATGCTGATCAGATAGCACAACAGAGTTCTGAATTTAAAGACAAAACAAAGCATTTCAATTGCTTGATCTGAAAAGGTTCATGGAGTCATGGAATTTCTGATTTAGGAGGCCATCTGGCCCAGCCTGCCATCTCATGCAAGAATCATCCGGTCCACTGAAGGTTATTTGATACTAAATGGGGAAATGTGCTCTGATCTGGGGTGGTGAAGGGGAAAGAACACTGGACTAGGAGCTGGGGGCCCCACTGGAGTCTGTCTGCCAATGTCCATAGTGTTACCTTTCAGCGGATCAAATGTCCTAGCTTGTTGTAAAGCTCAGTTCAGATGCCTCCCTTTTTCTTATGAAGTTTTCCCTGATTAGCCCAGCGGTTAGTGCTCTCTACAGCATAAACTCTTCTAAAGCACTGTCCTTTCCAACTTCTCCATATTCAAAATACTATCATTCCAGCTCCAAAATCTCTCTCCTACACATCTCCTCTCCTTTTCTCTACTTATCCTTCTTGAGCCCTTCACCTGTCACCTGGACTACTGCAAGAGCCTCCTAATTGGTCTGCCACCTCTTGTCATTCCTCACTTCAATCCATCCTTCATTCCGCCACCAAAGCAATTTCCCTAAAGCACAGGGCTCCCCATATCACAACCCTAATACGATAAACTCCTGTAGACCCTCTAGGATGAAATGGAATATCCTGTTGAGCATTTCAAGTCCTTCCCCACCCATCCCAACCTATCTTTCCAGCCTGATTTCCCCTCATTCTGGCCACAGTGCCACCAAAGTGACCTCTGACAGTTCCCCTGGGGCTCTTATAATACCTTCTTTCTCCTAAGACTCAAGGTCAAGGCCACTTTTTCCCCAAAGCCTTGCACCTCCCCACCCCTACCACCCCCCCATCTTTGGCCATCTATTCTGCATACTCCTCTGTCTGCACAAGGTTTCCCCCCCCCCCCACTTAGGGCTGGGAGTGTTTCTCTTGTTTTTCTAGCAAGAAAACCAAGCACTGAGCAGGCACTTAATAAACATTTACAGCTTGGTTAAGAGACCCTGTTTTAGACTTGTGGGTTCTAAGAGACAAAAGATTTTAGAAGAAATATATAAGAAACCATCTGATCTAGACCTTTCATTTCACAAACAGCAAAATAGGGCTTAGAAAGGGGCAAGTGAGCTAGGTCTATATCCCAAAGACATCCAAAAAAAGGGAAAAGGACCTATTTGTACAAAAATATTTATAATAGCTCTTCTTGTGGTAGCTAAAAATTGGAAATCAAAAGGATGCCCATCAATTGGCAAATGGTTTAATAAGCTGTGGTATATGAAAGTAATGGACTATTATTACACTATTAGAAATAACAAGGGATGGCTCAAGTGGCACAGTGAATAGAGCACCAGCCCTGGAGTCAGGAGGACATGAGTTCAAATCTGGCCTCAGACACTTAACACACACACACAAAAACTAGCCGTGTGACCTTAGGCAAGTCACTTAGTCCCAATTATTGCCCTACCTTCCCCTCTCCAAAAAGCAAAAAAAAAAAAAAGAAATAACAAACAGAATGATTTCAGAAAAACCTGAAACACTGTGAACTGATGCATAGTGAAGTGAACAGAACCAGGAGAATGCTGTACATAACATAATAACAGCAACATTGCTATGATGAAGAATTGTTAATGACTTAGCTATTTTCAGCAATACAATGATCCAAGACAATCCCAAAGGACTAATGATGAAGCATGCTATCCCCCTCCAGAGAAAGGACTGGTACTGACTGAATATAGCCTTGCTTTTTTTTTTAAGCATGCTTTTTTAAACTTTTTTTATTTACTTTTTTTACTTTTATTTTTTCCTTTTGAGTTTTCTTGTACAAAATGACTAATATGGGGATGTTTTACATAATTGCACATGTATAGCCTCTATCTAACTGCTTACCACTTGGGGAGGGGAGGGAGAGAATAGAATCTGGAACTCAAAACTTTAAATAAAACTGTTTTTAAAAATAAAATAAAAAATCCTAGCACTCAAAAAAAAAAAAAAGGAATGAGCAGTGATTTGTCCAAGGTCATACCATAAGTAGCGAAGTCAGAACTAGGAACCAGGTCCTCTGCTTCTAGATCCTGTGTTCTTATAACTGTATCACCTTGCCTTTTCCTATTACTTTGCAATACTCTCTAGCTTCACTGGAGAATGAAAGCTCAGTGAGGGCAGGCTTTGCTTTATTTTCTTTATTTCTCTGGTGCTTACAATAGTCAGTCAACAAGACTTTTTTAAAATGTCAGGTATTGTGCTAAACTCTGAGGATACAGAGAAGGCAAAAGATAGTCCCTGCCCTCAAAGAGCTAACTGCCTAAAGTGGGAGACAAACACACAAACCACTACGTACAAACAAGATGTAAACAAGAGAAACTGGAACTAATCTAGGAATGAAGATGCTAAAATTAAGGACAGGAAAAGAAAGGCACCTTGCAGAAATCAGGACTTCAGCTAAGACTTGAAGGAAGCCAAATAAACCAGGAGAAGCAAGAGATCCACATACAGGAGACAGAATAGCCAGAGTGCAGAGATGGAGCATTCTTCTGGGAGAACAGCAAGGAGACGAGAGCCACTGATCAAGGAGGATGTGGCATGCCAGGTTCTGCTTGCAGTGTCCCATGTAGTATCCCAGGCTCTGCTTCAATACCAACAGTCCATAGGAAGCTCCCTCCATCCCCAGGCAGCCACAGATGGACACTTCTGCCCAGGACAAAGCCCTGCCTTCAATTAATCAGCTGTGTCTCCTTTGAACATTCTGCCACCCATGAGAACAATGGGTTCTGCTCCCGCTTCTCCAAGATAGTCTTTCAAATACGTGAGAGCGCAGGGGGTGAGAAGAAAGCTATTGTTTTCCCCAGACAATTTTCTTCCAGAATTAACATTCTCAGTCCCCTCAACTGATCCTGGTATAAGGTTCCATCGTCATAACAGTTACTCTCCCTTGGAAGTGATCCCATTTTCCACCTCCTCCTAACAACATGTGGTGGCAAGGACTGAATGGCCACAATACAGCAGTTGTGGCACTTAATAAACTCATGCTGAACTGAATGGAATGAGAGGCTAACCTAAACCTACCTTCCATCTCTCATGTTCTAGGGGCCCTCTAAGGCAGTGGCATCAAACTCAAATGGGCTTAGAAAACTACAAGTTAGCATTATCTGTGTTTTACTGGATTTTGATTGATTTTGTTAAACATTTCCCAATTACACTGTAATCTGGTTCTTCTTCAATCATTCTGCCAATCTGACAGCTCTGCAGTAAGGTGTCTCCCAGCTCCGACATCCCATACTCATGCTAAGGTCCCTCCCAGCTCTGACATTCTATGCTCTATGCTTCTACAGTTAATAGTCTATGATTTCCCAAACACCAGTGAAAAGAACTCAAATTGACACAAGGGCACAGTAGTTTTCACTGAAATGTTAAGATTCCAGCCTAGCACACCCAAGCCCTGGGCTGAGTGCTGAGATAGGACTAGGTAAAAGATTTCTCTTTTATTTATCTTGGCTTCAAAAATGATTACTGTAGGATTTCACAACAGGACTGGAGCACATATGAATATATTTAAGAAACTAAACCAAGGGCAAGGGATTCTAGTAGTAAGTAATAGCCAAAATGAACAGTCAAGATGCTCTGGAGGCCCTGATTTTTTTTTAGACCTGGTACAGCACATAAACTCAGAAAGCACTGAGGAAAAAAGCTTCCTGATGAAAACTTTCAGGCAGTCATTCCCTATGGGCAGACAGACCCTTGGGTGCTGAAGATGGGGCCCAAAGCCTTCCATCAGTTGCCCACCTCACCTATGCAGACCTGATTGCTATCACTTCCCCCACAAAAGTCCTCCACTGCTGGTCAGGCCTGTCCCCTTAACAACTTCTCCCACCCTGGCCTATTTACTTAGGCTGTTAACCTCACCCAAGGCCCATGTAACCTTCTCTTCTCTTTCCCAACTCGGCTCCCACAGGTCTTTCACGGTTCATCTATAATCCCACTTCCTGTAGCTCATGATGTGTAAACCACACAACTCTGTCACTTGATTATACAAAGTCCTTGTACTGTTCTCTGGTTTCTTCACGTCCTTAAGTCATGGTCCAATTAGTCTACTACCAACTAGCCCTGGGACCAGAGGCATGGCCAGTAACATACTTGGGCAGCAATTTCTCCATCTGTAAAATGATGGGGTTAAAGAAAAAGATCCCTCACAGCCTTTCCAGTTCTAACATTCTACATCATTCCCATTTGGAACATTCTTTGCTGTAAGGTCTCCCCCAGTTCTGAGATTATTTGTTCTATGGGCCTTCTCAACACTAACATTTTCCAAGGTCTGTTCCAGTTCTGATACTACAGATTCTCAAGTCTCTCCCAGCTCTGACGTTCTATAATTTTACAGACTGTAAACTGTCTTTAGGCTGCCTTTTAATACTTTTATATCCCCCCCTAGGGCACTCAGCACGGTGTTAGGCACACAGTGCCTAACAGTGATTTGAATGTGCAAGAAAGAAAACATGAAATACCCAATCGGGAACTCCTGTGGGGTAGGACAGGGGGGATTCTCCTACAGTACCAAAAATGACTGCAGTGCTCAGAAGGGACAACAGCATGTGTGTCTGAACTTGTGGAATTCTGCCTTGCAAAATCTCCAATCCTGCCAGAGCACTCATTAAGACAGCCTCGATTCTACAGGAGATAGTCATCAGGGCGGAAACAGCCTATGTCTCAGGTTCCCCACGTCCCTGGGGAACCAAACTGCTCTTGCTCTTACTGACTTGGAGAATTAGGAAGATCGTGACAGAGAAGGTCTGCTCTTTTGTCAGACTCACCCTCAATTCTATCTCTTTGGCATGCGTGGGCCTCCTCCAGTGAAGAAAAAGTTCATATGAGACCGCAAACTTGATTCTGGGAAACCAAGACCCAAAGACTAGAATCTCAGAGCTAAAAGGAACCTTAACAAATAATTCAATTAGAGAATCTTAGAGCTAGAGAACCCTCAGAACAGAGCCGAAAGGGACCTTGGAGATCATTTTGCCAAAGCCTTTAATTTTACAGATTAGTAAACTGAAGAAGAGATGTGGTTGGCCGGAGATCATCCAGAAGCTGGTAGAAAAGCTAATAGCAGCATTCAGGACTTCACTGAAATAGAGTCAAGTAAGCTCTCTCCTACATAGAGCCTCTGCCTGGGTCCAAGTGAAACCTGCAGCAGCAGGACAGCCGTCCCTGACATCCCTGCCAAAGCCCTCACACCCATACTTCCCCGGTCAGGGAACTTGGTACCTTCCAAAGCAACTCACTCCTTTTTTTGAACAACTCTGATGGTTAGGAAACTCTTCCTTATGCTAAGCCAAAAATATGTTTGACATGTGAGGCTTTATCCCATGGGTGATAGTTCTTCCTCTTGGCACCAGGCAAAATAAGTCCATGCCACATTCCTCCTAATCATTCTTAATGTCATGCTCTCTGCCCCATTTCTCTCTCCTCCAAACCCAGTTACTATAAGCTGCTGTTCATAGGCTTAAATCTGGAAGGAACCTGAGATGATCTATACCAACTCCTTCCCACCCCCATTTTACAGATGAGAAAAGTAAAGTCCAAAGAAGCTAGGTGATTTTCCCAAAATCACACAGGTAATAAATAGCAGAGTCAGGTTTCAAACATGGGTCCTCTGACTGCAAATCAATCACATCCTAGCCATTGCCTCCTTTGATGAACACAGTGTGACAAGTAAGAAGGGTAATTTTGTGGTTGAGGAAACAAAGGCTGACAAACTTTAAATAATTTCCCCAAGGCCACAAAGCTAGTAAATGCCAGAACTAGACTTTCACCCTAGGCCTCCCTACTTAGAAGGGCCAAGTGTTCTCCTAAACCACAGCTGCCTCGGGGTTTTCAACTCATCCTCATATAAAACAATTGCAAGTCACACCCACAAATCAGAGACTGGAAAGCATCCCTTTTCCCTAATAAATGGCCCCACAGTCCAACCATCTAAATCCCCAAGTGGCTGCCACACTGAAAAGGCAGGCAGCTGGTGGTGAAGGAAATGCCACTTTCAAATGACAAGCTCTGCCTACCAACATTTTAAGCAAACCAAGGGATCTATTCAAAGTGGAGTTAAGTGAGTGGTGTGACATCTAAGTGAGTAAAGTTTGACACTTAATTACCGTGGCCAAAAGGGTACCAGGATGCAAACTCATACAGCTGGGACAACCTTCTGGAAACACTTGATAAGTGTCACTCTGGAGATGTAGACCAACAGAAGCAGACAGGAAGACAGGGAAATGTGAGTGTGTGCACACACCTATAAGCACACACACAGCCACAAGACAGGCTCCCGCCCACCACCCTACAGTGCAGAGACAGTTACTCAGTGAAACACCCCAAATTTCTGCCTGGGATAGTCAGATCCTTGTTGGGCAATGTTGGGCAGGCTCCTCGGTCCTGCCCAATACTGTAACTCAGTAGAGCAATAGGCAATGTCTTTGTAACACAAGGAAAATAAAACTCTCCAAGCCAGGCAACTTGAGAAGGACAGTGTGGGCTGCTGCCAAATTCCAGCAGGGGTAATTAGCTGGGGCCTCAGCACTCTTCACTTCCTGTGCTGCCCAAGATGACATGGTGGGTGTCCTTCAGCCACTCCAGAAATGTCCTTTCAGGGCAGGGGACATTAGCTGCTCTTCAGATAAGGCTGATGATCCCTGCTTCTCTTCTGGGAGGTCACTTGAAGCCAGAAATGACTGGCTTTGGTATGAAAGGAAGCTAGGGAACATAGTATACTGAGGTCATTAATATTCTATCACATGCCTAGTGGATTAAGTGGTAACTCTGAAGAAGCTGCTGAATCCTGCTAATGAGGAAATTACACTAAGTGAAGTAAAAGACCATCCCAGGTCAATGTAAAAGAAAAAAAATGTTAAAGTTCAAAGAAAATTGTGGTTTAAAAGTTATGGGAATAAAAGGGGGAACCACAAAGTCTGGGTTTCGTCCGTATTTAGTGGATAACTTATGGCTACCATTCTGATAATGCTTCATGGCTTCTGGATCACAGGGCCTTGAGTCATAAGGGACTTGGGTGGTCATTTCATATCTATCCCAGGATGCCCTGCAGCAGTAGTGTCCCTCAAACTAAAATGGGGGAGCCAATAATGTGTACATAAGGGTCCCTGTAGGCCCTAGTTATGTTTTTGGTTTTTTTTTAATGTTGCTAAATATTTCCCAGTTACATTTTAGTCACCTAAAAGTGAGTAGTGCTGGCCAACTGGCTGACACCTTTCCCTCCAACAGAGCCCCACCTCTTTAGGAAGCACTTTATCAATTCATTCTCTCCTGGGATTCTAACAAGAGCCCTCTAAGGCTAGGCAAGGCATAGATTATTATCCCTCTTTGAGAGGTGAAGAAACTGAGACCCAGATACTAAATGTGACACCCCAGCAAGTGGCAGTCGTCGGGTCTCGCTGTTCCAAGCAAGGTACCTCCCAATATGTTATGTTGAGGGTCTCTTCTTGGTCCAGAAAGCTAAGTCCCATTCTGTGGGTCTAGCTTTTCAAAAGATTCAACAGGAAGGAGCCAGTCGCTCAAAAACATGAGATGTTCAAGCAACATCCTTCAGCCAAAGTCGAGAGTTGCTATCAGAGCAACCGTGAATCATCAACACATTTTTTGGTCCATAAATTTGGGGCGGGGAAGCACAAATAAATTCAGAAATTGTGATTCCCCTGTAGGCTAACAAAACTCAGTTGTTACACAACATACAGTGTGGCTAAGTTAGAGTTGTGAGTTTCATGCTCTCCAGGACATTCTTAAATTCCCTATCATATCACCAAGCTGTTGCTGTTTGTTGTTATTAGTCACTTGTCAGTCTGTGCCAGACTCTTCGTGGCCTCATTTGGGGTTTTCGTGGCAAAGATACTAAAGCGGTTTACCATTTACTTCTCCAGCTCATTTTATAGATGAGGAAACTGAGGGAAACAGGGGTAGATGACTTTACCAGGGTCACATAGAAAGTAAGTGTCTAAGGCTGGATTTGAACTTGGATCTTCTGACTCCAAGCCAGGTATTGTATTTACTTTGCCACCTAGCTGTCCATCATCAAGCTATCTCCCATTTATGGAATCAGCCAGCCTCAGAGGTGAAAGAGGCCTCAGCTACAGCTAGGCCAACTTCCCATGGAGGAATTCCACGTGCGTAATCTGAGGCTCTTTTTGAACATCTGCAGTGACAGAGAGCTCCCTACCTCTTGAGGCAGCCCATCCCCCTTGCTGGGTAGTTCTACCCATTAATAGGCTCTTCCTCATATTAACCCTATTAGCCTCCTGCAATTTCCATTGACTATGCCAGCTCTTTCCCTCTGGAACAAAGGAGAATGACTTCCTTCTTTTCTTATCCTGAAGGGCCTGAAGACAGTGATCATGTCCCCCATTAAGTCTCTTCCTCCACAGGATGAAAAGGCCCAGCTCCTTTGACCAGTCCTCCTCTAAGATGGTCCTCTCACCCTAACAATCACTACCCTCTGGAAACATTTATCCCCCTTGTTCATGTCTGCTCAGAACTGGGTGCACATCATCACCCAGCTGGGCTCTGGGAAGCCTCACAGAGACCATCCCAGGCCTTGATGTGGATGCCATGTTTCTGCTGGTGATACCCACAATGACCCCAGTTCTTGTGGTATTCCTTGTTGTCACCCTGCTCTGCACACAGTACACATTATAAATATTTATGGTCAAGCAGAGAAGTTCATACATTTATAGTGTCTGAAGGCTCATGTTTGGCAAGACCTCCATATCCAGCAGGACAGGGTTCGAGGCAGCCCTAACTGCCCTGTTTCTCAGCTTGAGTCCCTTCCACCAAAAGGTTCTGGGAACCCACAGATACAACACATTTCAAGTTACTTCTCAACTTCAAAGTTTAAAAAAACAAGAAACACTGACTCATTTAATCTTTCACATAACCCCTACCAAGGCAGGACCTGCCTAGAAAAGACAAAGAAGCTAAGGAAAGCAGAGAACAAAAGGCACTGGCAAGAGACTTGGGTTGAGATCGTTGCTTCAACAGATCTCATCTATGCAACGCTGGGCAAATCACTGCCATTCTGAGCTTCGGTTTCCTCATCCACAATGGGGACGGTTATATCTGTCTCCAGACCTCACAGGATTATGAGGAAATCTCCCAGAGCTACAGAAATGTGCTTTATTACTACCTGAATACCCCAAGTGGTCTTTTTCAAGCTGCCAGCCTCCCCCCAAAACTCAAAACTCCCCACTCACTCAGTCAGACAGACAGGAGATGCTTCAGTTACCAGGCACATCCTTCCCACTGGAGGAAAAGACATTGCCTCCATGAACTTTGGAACCATCTTGAGGTCTGGCCATTTTACAGCTAGCTAGCAGAGAGGGCAGTGAATTTTTTTTCATTAACCCTATATAATCTGTTTCCCAATGGGTCTTACAGTATAACCACTTCAAGGCAGTTCAATTAAACTTTATTGCTGCCATTATCTATGCTGTGATCCATATTACTCAGCACATTCACAAAGCATTAGATTTCCAAATAGTAGACACACTTCCTTGGATTCTATTTCAGAGAAATAACACAACTATAGGTTGAAAGGGACCTTAGGGATCATCTAGTATGGCCCTGGCATTTTACAGAGGAGTAAAAGTAGGAGGCAAAGAACTAAAAGGACTTGCCCAAGGTCACTCCAAGAGTAAACAAGAGCTGGATCTGAACCCAGGTTTTCTGCCACTAAATCCAGTGCTCTTTTGATTACAAATGGGTTTGCAGGCTTGCAGTTCATCAGGGCTTACACGAATCACAGAAAAGAAGAGAGCAGAAAAGGATCTTGGACGTTATGACATCTCACCCCCTCATTTTCCTGATAAAGCAGCTAAGCCTCAGAAGTTCAGTGATTTGAAAAGGGCACAGAGAAGCTTAATGACAGAGCTAGAATTAATCATTAGGTGAGCTTTCATAGGGTGCTAAGCGCTTTTTCCCAATGATCCTGGAAGAGAAGCAGGAGGAAGATTCTTGTTGTTTCCAAGATAAGGAAACTGAGGCTCCAGGAGGTTGATGTAATATCCTCATGGTCAAGCATCCGAAATGAGAGCTGAACAAGGTCTCCTAACTCTTGGTCCAAGGCTATCCGATGCGAATTTGTTGTTATCATAAAAATGTTAAGATCTAGAAGCCTCTTCAAACACAAATGGTGGAGCACTTTCTCAACCATGAAATGGAGCCTAAGATGAAATCCAGTCAACTCTTGTTCTATTTCACTTACAGATCCGTTCATTCATTCCACAAACACTTAACCAGTACCTAGGTAACGATACACTGGGGAATGCTTTTGGAAATCCAAAAAGATCTGCACAGGGTGGAATGATGGGCACAAACTAGAAGATGGAATGGATTAAAAATAAATTAAAAATAAAAAAAAAATCAATTACACAACTACATGATGGGGGGGGGGGGGACTTACAGAAAGCATTCTTGTGAAAAAGACCTAGGGATTTTCATGGCTGCAAGCTCAGTGTTAGTCAAGAGTGTGACCTGGCAGCTGAAGCAGCCACATCTGGAATGAATAGAAATCCTATGTCCCAAAGGAGGTAGGCACTAGTCACACCATCCATGGTCACTGGCAGATTACAACTGGGGTACTGAGGTCAATTCTGGGCACATTTTAGGAGGGACACCAACAACCCTGAAGGTCCAAAAAATGTAACCAGGAGGAACCACAGAAAATCAGTCTTGGAGAAGTAAAGACTTAGGGTGGGCATTCCTGGATCCTTTAGCTTTCTAGGAGGCTGTCAGGGGAATATGCAGATCTTCCCATGTATTCCCAGAAGATAAAAGTAGGAAGAATGGGCAGAAGTTCCAGCAAAGGAGATTTCTGCTCTCTACCCAAGGAGAAACTTCAGAACACTGAGAGCTACCCGACTATGGAAGAGCCTGCTCCAGAAGTCAGAGGGGAGCACCCACGTCATCATTAGGGACAGTTAAGCAGGGGCTGAATGACTTCTTGAGGATGCTCTCTTCTGACATCCTTGCCAATGCAGAGATTCTCTGATTCTGCCTTAAAAATGAAGATGAAGGTGAGTACCTCGTTTTCCTAAAAACAATTAGCTAGAACCAAACCAGAGCATAAAAAAGTATTCTCCCAATCAACTGTTCATTCTGTTTTGTTTAACTCAGTACATTCTGGTGACTCAGGAAATTCAGCCCTTTCACAGCAAGGAAATTCAAATATAACACTAAAGGTTTCATGACAAGCCTGAGAAACAAGTCAGTGCTACCCTTAAATTATATAAAAGAGGCAGAAGCAGAGGATAATGAAAAGACCCCTGGATTTGAAGTCAGACAACCTGAGTTCAAATCCTCACTGCCACTTAATATTTGGGCCTCAGTTTCCTCCACTGTAAAATGAGGGGGCTGAAATTGATGTTCTCTGAGGTCCTGTGCAGGCTGTCATTTCAAAGTTGCTTTTTTCAGCCAAAGCATGGATATGGCACTTTACAAACTGTCCGAATGTTTTCTGTCAGGACAGCAATATTTATACGAGGGAGAGAAAAAAAAAAACAGGCTCTAACCTCCAATGGGGAAAAGGGACAAGGAGGGAGAAGGCCTCAAGTTTCTAGCTTCCCCACTCCAGCCCTAGAAGAAAAGTCCTGAATGTGCTGTCTAACCACACAACACTCACTATGGAAAAAGTTATTCAATGTACATCAAAGCTCACCCCTATTAGCAGTCACACACATAAATGTGCTGCTTTAAAGGCACCGGATTGGGAAAGGGCCATACATGACTCTACAATGTCAGCCTTTGCTCAATTCCCTTCAATTTTTTTAGATTAGGCTATGCCGCCCCCTAAAAAAAACTAGGCAGACAAGCTAATTCCTGTCCCTCCTCCCCAAAGGAGAGCATAAAAGCCTTCTTAATTAGGTCTAAGAAGGCCTTCCGGAGAGATTCCGTCTCTGGCGATTACAATCCCAGCTCCGTCTTCAATGACTGCACAGTAGCTCTTTATTAGTACATCTCAGTTCATAAAGACAGAGTTAAAAGTCATGTCAGCACTTCCATTACAGACCCCTTGTCTTCTGAGGGAAGGGCTCAAATTCTCGGATAAAGAGACAGTACATGCTTGGTTTAAAAAAAAAATTAGTAGCATGGGAATGAGGCAATATGGAGAAGTAGAAACCTGTCAAAAACAAAGTATTGTGTGTGACCTTAGACAACTGAGGGATATCAGAGCACCAAAGAAAACAGCACATCAGCGCTGGACGGTACTCAGGAGCATGCAGTCCAACGGCCCATTTTATGGAGGAGAAAACAGGTCCACTGTTACAAAGGAAGTGACCAAGTCAGGGTCCCCGTCTTCAGCTTTCCAAACCTTGGGGGGCTGTCACAGTTAGCTTTTTTCAGCACCCAAAATGCCAAGCATAGTAATAAGAACTCAATAAATGCTCCCTGGACTGCATTTATCTTAACCCCTTGGAGCCTCAGTTTCTTCACCTGTAAAATGAAGGGGCTAGATGAGATCATTTCTAAGATCTTAATTGATTCCAACATTCTTTAAGTTCCCTTCCTAGCTCCAACCTTCTCCCATTCTTTGTCTGAAGAGGTGGTGTTTTTCCTATGTTTATCCAGAATAAATCGCCACTATGGCTGCTCCTGCTTGTTTAAATAGCAGTGAGTAACCAGGGCACTGGATTCCAAGGGAGGAATCCAAGGGGAGGTCAAATGGGTCCTTCCAGGCTTCAGTTTTCTCAAGGGTCAAAAAGGGTAGAACTAGGACCCAAATATTTAGGATTACTGATTTAGAAGCAGAAGTGACCTTGGAGGTCATCTAGTCCAAGCCCTGCCTTTCAAAGATGAAAAAACTGAGAAGTGAAATGACTAGCCCAAGATGACAGTGTTTGTTGGTGAAAGAACCAGGATTTGAACCTGGTCTTAGGAAACCCAACTCAGGGCTGTCTCTGCTGCACGACCAAGGGAACAAGCAATTTTTAAAGAACATAAAACAAAATCTCCATCCAGCAGAGATCTTCAAGGCACAAGAACCCCAAATCTTGCTATCACACTTCATTTCAAACAGGTCTGGAGACTCAAAAGCAGATGAAGCTTATCCCTTCAGAAGAGAGGGGCACAACTGGCCAACTCCTCCCTTAGGAATTAAAAAAGCCTATAGTAGCATTAGTCCAAGGTTTCTCTGTTATTGTTGTTCAGTCCTGTCCAACTTTTTGTGTGACCCCATCTGGGGTTTTCTTGGCAAAGATACTGAAGAGGTTTGCCATTTCCTTGACAGCTCATTTTACAGATGAAGAAACTGAGGCAAACAGGGTTAAGTGACTTGCACAGGGTCACAAACCACTAGTAAGTGTCCAAGGCAAAATCTGAACTCAGGAACATGAGTCTTCCTGACTCCAAGCCTAACACTCCATCCACTGTACCACTTAGCTGCCCCCAAGGGTATTCTACCTTCCTCTAAAATCACCAGGGAGTGTGGAAGAACACGGAGGTGGGAAGCTCAAGGTTCTGAGTCAAGTAAAACAAGCAAATAAACAACAACAACAAAAAGGCAGTGCCTTCTGCTAACCAGATCTTTAAGGATTGTTTCTCCCTTCCCAAACCTTGAACTCTTCATGTATCTTTTTCTCAAAGAAAAAAAGATGTTAGGACAAAGAGGAACAGAAACCTGGAGGGAAATGGAGGTACTCAAAAAGAGTAGAATCAAATATTTTTATATTTAAACCACTGTTTAAAGGAAGGGCAAACCCACCCAACAATGAAAGTCAACTTATATTTCCTCTTAAATGGCAAGAGTATAAGCTAACAGCTCAACTACTGGGGCCTTCTTGGGACTCACCTATTAGCTCCACAAATGTATATGTCAATTTGCTTGAAGTTTGTCCTATGCCAAGAAAATCACAGGGCAGGCAGTTTCCATGGATGGGAACTGTGTATTATAAAAATGTTTACAGCAGAGGGTTACGGGACTTTGAGCAGAGGGGCATCAAGACACAGTAAGAAGAGCTGGAAAGCCAGGGGCTCAGTCTAGAAGGATGGAATCAAGACCTGGAGTCCCACCTTTGAATAAGTGCCTTCACCCCTGAAAGGTTCCATTTCTCTGGAAACCCTATAGGGTGAAGGAAGCAATACTGATACTAGAAATCTTACAGGGCTTTGGTGAGGAAAGTACTTGGAAACTGAGGAATAGGAGATTTAGAGCTAGCCAGGATGATGGAGCTGAGGTCTCAGGAGGTTAGTGAAGTGACTTGTACAGGGTCACACAGTAGGTGGCAAAGCTGGGATCTCAAAGAAATGTGAGCTATGCTATAACTGATCTGTCAAACGGATGGAATGATGTTTGTCTGCACTACCCACTACCCACCTCCCAGGGTTGCTGTGAGGTTAATATGAGATAGTGGTCCTTTAAAAATGTCAGTTATTACAGAAGGGCTCTGTCTAAACTAGCTTCAAGAGAGGAGCCTACACAAAGCTTAAATCCAGACTGAGGACTCCTCAAAGATAGCCAGTCAACTACCACAAAATCTCAACCTTAGACAGTCTTGGTATTAAAGAGCTTACTGAGACAGGAAGGGCATATCTGTGAAGCTGATAATAGGCACTCTAAATGCAGGTCTTATTGTTCATTTACAGTAAGAGCCAAAGCAAACAGCACCTTCTGAGTCAATGCAATTATCATCTAGCCTTTTTTCTTGCAAACCACCTAAAAATATTCACAGCTCCAGTTCTCTCCACTGAACACTACCAAGTGAAATACTAAATACTATACAGATGTTCACCCACTAGGTTAAAACTCCTACATTCCATGCCAAGCACTGCCAGTCAAACTAAGATATAACTGCTGTTTTGAGACTTTGGGAGACCCCATCTGTTTACCTATCACTTTCTCCAAGTTGTCTCCAGCTCTCATTTACATAATTAAAGGCAATCTTCCCTTTTCCTGCCCTCTACTAAAGGGTTGGGCCTGGAGTTAGGAAGGCAGGAGTTTAAATCCAGCCTTAGGCACTAGATATGTGACGCTGTCTGCCTCAGTTTCCTCCACTGTAAAATGGGGATAACAGCACCTACCTCCCAGAGTAGTTGTGAGATCAAATGAGGTAACATTGGTAAAGCACTATATAAATGTTTACTCCTTTCCCCTTCCCCAGAGAAAATGGAGGAACAGGCAAGAGCCAGAAACCCACCTATCCTCTCCAAAAACAAAACTCCAGAGAGCCAGGAGAAGAGAAAGAGGGTGCTTTTCTAGGGAGGAGCCAGTACAAGACTCGATGAGGCAGCGGCTCAGAACTTTGTCTTTAAAGACCATCTGATCCGGGTCCCTCATTTCAGGGATGGACAAGTGGCCCAGGACGGAGAAGTGACTTGCCCAGGGCAACACAACGAGTTGGTGACCAGGGTGTCCTGGCTTCCCTCTAGGACTGTCTACACCCTAGCACAGGCAGCAGCAAAGATGAGTGGGGCCAGGATAGAGCAGCAAAAACGCAGCATGGGCTATGCCAGGAGGAAGCCCAAGAACTAGTTTTTTTCAGAGGACAGAAGGGCCCCAACTTCCCTCCTGTGCCTGGGATGGGGAAGGAGGTGTCAAGGAGGGAAGTAATCTGCCTCCCTTCCCACCCAGCCCCCAACTTCAGGGAGGCAGACACCAATTTACCAAAGGGATCCTACAATCTCAGGCGGGTCACAGGGCCCCCACAACTCCAGGGCAGCCCCAGATCCCCAAGGGAATGCCAACCGCACCCGATTCAGGGAGACTCTGGTTCCCACAAGTGAGCCCACAGCTCCGAGGAGCCCCGATTCCCAAAAGGGACCCACAATTCCGGGGAGCCCCCACAACTCCAGAGCAGCCCTAGATTCCGAAAGGAACACCAACCGCACCCCAACTCGAGACAACTCCTGTATTCAAAAGTGACCCCACAACTCCAGGGCGATCCTGGTTCCCAAAAGTGACCTAATTCCGGAGAGCCCTGGCTCCCGAAAATGACCCCACAATTCCGGGGAACCATGGCTCCCGAAAGGGACCCACAATTCCCGGGAGCCCCCACAACTCCACAGCAGCCCTAGATCCCGAAAGGAAGATTAACCGCACCCCAACTAGAGATAACTCCGGTATTCAAGTGACCCCACAACTCCAGGGCGACCTGGTTCCCAAAAGTGACCCAATTCCGGGGAGCCCTGGCTCCCGAAAGTAACCCCACAATTCCAGGGAGCCCCCACCACTCCGGAAAAGCCCCAGATCCCTAAGGAACATCAACCGCACCCCGATACAGGGCGACTCCGGTTTTCAAAAGTGACCCCACAACTCCAGGAAGACCCTGGTTCCCAAAAGTGACCCCACAGTTCCGGAGCAGACCTAGATCCCTAAAGGAACACCAACCGCACCCCGATTCAGGGCGGCCCCGGTTCCCGAGAGACCCCACAGCTACAGGACATCTTCGGTTCCCGAGAGAAAAACCCACAGCTCCAGGGCGGCCCCGGTTCCCGAAAGTGACCCCACAGCTCCAGGGAAGCCCCGGTTCCCGAAAGCCGCGGGAGTCACGGATGAGGGGATAGGGCGGAAGAAGGGTCGCCCCGGAGGGGATAGGGAGGGGGAGTGAGGGGGGAAGCAGGGAGAGGGTGGGGGGGGCGACGAAAGGGCGCCTCACCTCGGGCCCGGGTCCGGAGCCCGCAAGGGTGGGGGCGAGGGGTGCCGCGGCGCGCCCTGGGAGCCCGAGCGGCGTCTCCGCTTCGAGGTGCCTCACAGCGGCGGCAGCGGCAGCGGCTCACTTCCGGGTTTCAGGCGCCATCTTGGTGCTGAACACGAACTTCCGGGAGACGTCATGGGAGGGGCGGGGAGAGGGCGGGGAAAGACCGAAAGTGGGGAGGAGAGGGGAGGGGAGCGGAGGAGAGGGAGGGAGAAAGAAAGAGGCGTCTTAACCTGAGGCTTTGTTAACGCCATATATTTTCTTTTATCCTAAGAAAAGGTCCATAGGCTTCTACAGACTAACTGCCAAAGGGGTCCGGGACAAAATAGGTGAAGAGCTCTTGCTCTAGAAAGACAGGAAGAAAGAGGGAGAGAGGAATGCATGGAAAATATGGGCAGCTCAGCTAAAGTCCCACCTCCTGCTGGCTACCTTTCCCGGTTCTCCCCCCACCCCCACCGTCCGCGTCACCTCCCCAACCCATGGCTACTGCCTCCTCCGAGGGTTACCTGGTGTCTCTCTCGGAGTCTATCTTGTCTGTACCTATAGACTGACCTGTCATCTCCCCCATTAGAAAGTGAGTTCCTTGGATTGTTTGTTTTTGCCTCTCAGTATCACCATGGCACATAAAAAGCTTCTAATAAATTCTTGTTGACTGACTAAGGACTCAATCTCTCTCTTAGGGTGGCAGGGGGCTGGGGCCAATGGTCAAGGAGGGAAGGAGTCTGAGCTCCTAGCTTATGAATTGACTGACCGAGAAATAGATGAGGTTGCTCTCCCCCTCCCCCCATTCCCGTTCCCTGGGCTTCAGGGCAGTGGCCTTTCCCAGGACCATATCAGATAAGGATGTTACAAGCCTTAAAGCTCTATATAAATGGTAGCTATTATTATTGTGGTTGCTGTTATTGTCCCATTCTCTCCTTTAGACACCTCCTGCCCTCATCTTCCTCACCACCAGCTCCCTCCTGCTCCCCACCCACCCACCCAATTTGTCATCCATACCAACCGTGTACAGTTGAGTAGATCTTTGGGGCAGATTTACAGGAAGTCTCTGAGGAGAGTCACCCCAGATAGGCAGGCAGGAATGTCTGGAGATGAGCATTCCTGGAGGGAATACCCAAGTGAATCAGAAAAGCATAGATCTAAGACTGGGAGGGACATCCGGAGCCATTTTAACCAACTCCATGTAACAGATTAAAGAGGTTAAGTGACACAAGGTTACCTCAGAAACGAGATTGGAACCCAGGTCCTCAGACTGCAGAGCCAGTGTTCTTCCATATATATGAACGTATCCTGTTCTGAAAACTCATCTTTCCAAGGTCACCAGCAACCTAACCACCAAATCCAGTGACCTTCTCTTCATTCTCCTCCTCATAGACCATAATGCAACATATTCATTCATCCACTCAACACACATTTAAGTACCTGCTTTGCAGCACAAAAAGTGATAGCCCCAGGATATGAAAAGAAAGAAAAAAGATAGGGAGGCAGGCAGGGAGGGACTAAGAGAAAGTCCCTCAGCAGTTTACAATCCATCAGGGAAAACAGAATGTACTCAAACTTCTAAGTAAATACAAACTATATGTCAACTGTTGTTTGTCCTTTTTTAGAGGACCAATGATGACATCATGATGTTGGGGTCAGGGTACAGTATGTTAGGCTGTAGCTATGTCAACCAATTGGGGTGGGAAGTGCTGCTAGCAAGCTCAGAAAGGCCTGGTTTAGGAGGTGGCCCTTAAGTTGAGCTGTAAAGGAGTGAGGAAAGTGGGTACTCCAAGCATGGGGAACAGGACAGCCTAGGCAAAGGATCATGGGCTCCCAGACTTAACACTGGAAAGGATCTTAAAAGGTCATCTAGTCCAACCCCCTCATTTCAGAGATAAGAAAACAGGTCTCAAGAAGAAAGTGACTTCCCCAAGGTCACACAGATAGTAGATGACAGAACCTGGATTTCAACCCAAGTCTGCTAATTCCAGAGTTTTCTGGCTTTTCATTCAGCCAAGCTGCTTCTCCAAGACATGAAGCCTGGAAAGGTAGGCCAGAGTCTAATTATAAAGGTCTTTAAAAGTCAAATGGAAGAGTTTGGAGTTTATATTTTTATCCTAGAGGCACTGGTGCATTTTGAGCAGGAGAGATGTGATTAAGAAAATTACTTTGCCAAAGGTGTGGAGGATAGATTGGAGTAAGAAAAGACTGGAGACAGGCAGACCAATTAGGAGGCTTACACTAGCCCAGGTAAGATGTTATAGGACCATGGATCCAGAGGGTGAGAGCCTGAGTAGAGACAATGGCTAAGCAAGTGGACAGAAGAGGACCAATGGGAGAAAGGGAAGAAGTAGAATCCAGAAGACTTGGTCCTTGATTGACTATGAGGAGGGGGGATTGAAGAAGAGAGAAGAGTGGAGGATGACTGGAAGGATGGTAGTGGTCTTAACAGAAATGAAAGAGAAGGTGAAGCTAGGTGACCCTGGAGTAAGGATGACCTGAGTGCCTCAGACCTTGACACTTACTAGCTGTGTGACCTTGAGTAAGTCACTTAACCCTAACTGCCTTGCCAAAAAAAGAAGAAATACACTTAACAACCACACAAAAAAAACTAGCCAAAAAACTAGCCGTGTAACCTTGGGCAAGTTACTTAACCCCAACTGCCCTCCAAAAGGCAAAAAAAAAAAAAGAAGAAATAAAGAAGATAGAAAGAGAATTCTCCTTGCTCTCCTCTGCTGGATTACCTTCCATCTCCTATGCCATAAAAATTGGTGTCCCTCAAGGTTCTGTCCTGGACCCTCTTCTATTCCTTCTCTATACTCTTCCTCTCACTGACTCTCATTAGTTCAAGTATTTCCTCTGTCTCTATATACATATACACACATACATGTTTATAATATTATTTGTATAGTATTTTAAGATTTACAAAGGGCTCAGGGCAGCTAGGTAGCGCAGTGAATAGAGCACCGGCCCTGGAGTCAGGAGGACCTGGGTTCAGATGCAGCCTCAGACACTTAACACACACACACACACACACACACACACACACACACACACACAAACTAGCCATGTGATTGCCCTCCAAAAAAGCAAAAAAAAAAAAAAAAAGATTTACAAAGGGCTTTACAAATATCTCATTTAAACATCATAACAACCCTTCAAGAAATGTGTTATTATCCCCATTAAACAGATGAGAAAATTGAGACAGAAGCTAAGTGACTTCATAAGTGTATGAGACCAAATTTGAATCTTCCCGATTCCCAGGCACGGCGCTCTGCACCACTGAGCTATATTGATGTAAGTGTATATGTATATATGTATGTGTATACAGTTGCCTCCTAGACATCTCTGCCTAGGCGGGCTAAGCACACTCCAACTTCAACATGTCCAAAATGGAAGTTATCCCCATTGCCCGAAGCCTACCTCTCCCCAGCTTTCCTGCTCTTGCAGACATGCCCCCATTCAGCCTCCTCCTCACTCAGGCTCAAAGGCTCAGTCTGGTCTCTTCTTCTCCTTTGCTCCCCTCCCCCACCACTACCACAAGCAAACAGTTGCCTAGAACTTCTGTTTCTACTTCCACAATGTCTCAGGTATCCATCCTCTTCGCTCACATACCCTATTTCTGGTCCTTACCACCTTTTATCTGTACTGTGGACAAAGTTCTCCTGCCTGCTTTAAAATTGTTGTTGCTTGGGTGGCTAAATGGCACAGTGAATAGAGCACCAGCCCTGGTACAGGAGGACCTGAGTTCAAATTCAGCCTCAGACACTAGATGCTCAGCTAGCTGTGTGACGATGGGCAAGTCACTTAACCCCAATTGTCCTGCCTTCCCACCTGCAAAAAAAAAATTAAAAAATTAAAATTGTTGCTCATTGGTGTCTGACTCTTCTTGAGCCCACATAGGACATTCTTGGCAAAGATACAGGAGTGGTTTGCCATTTCCTTCTCTAATGGATTAAGGCAAACAGAGATGAAATGACTTGGCCAGGGTCACACAGCTAGTGAGTGTTTGAGGCCGGATTTGGATGCAGGTCTTCCTGACTCCTGATTTGGGGCAGCTAGGAAGCACATTGCCAGGCCTGGAGTCAGAGAAACCTGAGGTCCAAGGTGGTCTCAGACACTTATTAGCTGTGTGACACTGGGCAAGTCACTTTACCCTGTTTGCCTCTGTTTCCTCATCTGCAAAATGAGATGGAAAAGGAAATGGCAAACCACTCCAGTATCTCTGCTAAGAAAACCCTTAAAGGTGCCACAAAGTCAGACATGACTGAAAATAACTAAATAAACTTCCTGACTCCAGGCCTAGTGCTCTGTCCACTGGGCCACCTATCTGCCTCAATTTCTAACATACCTGCTACAATAATCTTTCTAAAGCATCAGGTTTGGTTGTTTCATTCACCAGCTCAAAAGCCTTTGGTGGCTCCCTGCTGCCTTTATAATACAATACAAACCAGGCCTTGTTTCAAAGCCCTCCAATATCTAGCTCCAACTTTCCAAATATATTTGACATTCCCCTTTACGCATTCTATAATTCTTTTTTTTTTAATTGAATTTTTTGGGTTACATTTTAAGCTCCAAACTCCCTCTCCCTCCCTATCCAACCCTAGAGAAGGCCACCATTTGAAGCAGATTCATAAATACATGTAAAACCAAATTATACATAGGTCTATTTAGCTGTTCTTTCTCTGGAGGTAGATAGCATCTTCCTTCCTTTTACAGTTGATTTGAGTATTAATAACACTCAAAGTAACTTGGTTTTTCCCAACTTTTCCTTCAAACAATATTGCTGTTACTATATACAAGATCCTCTTGGTTCTGCTCACTTAAATTTTCTTTATCCCATGCAAGTCTTTCCATGCTTTTCTAAAACCAACCTGATCATCTTTTCTTATAGCACAGTAGTATTCCATCATAATCATATACCACAACTTGTTTGCCATTCCCCAACTCATGGACATCCCCTCAATTTCCAATTCTTTGCCACCACAAAGAGAGCTGCCATAAATATTTTAGGACATATAGCTTCTTTCCCTTTTTCCCTGATCACCTTGGGAAACAGACCTAATAGTTGTATTGCTGGATCAAAGCGTATATACACAGTTTTATAACACTTTCAACATAAACACATTGTATGATTCAGTTAGTCAACAAGCATTTATTAATCACCTGCTGTGTTTGAGACACTGCTAAACACAGGGGACAAAAAGACAGGCAAAAAAAGAATTCCTTTCTCTCAAGGAATTTATTGTCTAATCCCGGAGGAACATGCAAACTATTATGTACAAACAAATTGTAAGTGGAATAAATTGGAGAAAATCAACAGAGGGAAGACACTAGAATTCGGGGACATCAGGACAGGGGGACTGTTCACAGATCTCTTCCCACCATCTCCTAACCGTGCATTTTAAAGGCTCACATCAGGGGCCATCTCCTTAATGGTTTTCCCTGATTCTCTCCCAGCCTCTCTATTCCCAAATTAGTTTTCTTTCCTCTTCTTCCAAAGTCTGGATAATGTAATTACTATATAATACGCTTTCTAGGTCTCTACTTTTCCCCCATTGCTCTTATTTGCCTATGGCCCTGTTGTTGTTGCCGTTCAGTCATGTCTGACTCTTCTTGACCTCATTTGGAGGTTTTCTTGGCAAAGATGTTGGAGGGGTTTGCCATTTCCTTTTCCAACTCATTTTACAGATAAGGAAACTGAGGCAAACAGGGTGAAGTGACTTACCCAGGGTCACACAGCTGCATAAGTGTCTAAGGCTGAATTTGAACTCTTGAAGATGAGTAGTCTTCTTGATTCCAGGCTCAGTGCTCTATCTGCTGCAGCCCCCAGCTGCCCTAGCATAGGACTCAAGTAGATTGTTGATTCCTTGAGGGCAGAGAATGTATGGGGGGTGGGGGGGAGAGGGGAGCGGGTTTCATCCTAATATCTCCAGCTAGGAACTAGGGACTCTATCAATAGGTTGTACTGATAAAAACTTGTCAAATTTGAATTTGAAGTAAAGGAGAAAGAGAAGTGCAAATCTCTAGGCCTAAAAGGATTCCAGGCCCATAAATTCAGAGCTATACTATGTCTAAGAAGCCAATTGCCTAGCTCAGGAGCAAACTACTCAGA
>NW_027186356.1:1283705-1358227 GCF_028583685.1 Petaurus breviceps papuanus | reverse complement strand
TTTCCACATCTGTAAAATAGGGATCATATTAGCATCTACCTCTAGGATTTCTGTGAGGGTCAAATGAGATAATATTTATAAAGTATTTAACCTGACACATAGCAGGTGGTATAAAAATGTTACCTATTACCATTGTTATTGTTGTTGTATAAGGCCTTCCCAGCTCAAAAGTTCTGTGTTCTAGATACCCTTCCAGCTCTGATATCCTGAGTTCTAAGGGCCCTCCCAGCTCTGACATTCTCTGTTTTATGTATTTCTATCAAATCTGCCAAAGTGATCCCCTCCCCACTCAAACTTTGGTGGTTCCCTATTACCTTCAGGATCAAATATAAAATACTTTGTTAGGCTTTTCTGGTTCTTTGAAACCTGAACCCTTCCTACCATTCCAGTCTTATACCTTTCTCTCTTCCCTATTCTCTCTTTACTGTTATTGGAACAAGACCCTCCATCCCCAGACTCTGTATCTTCTTACTAACTGTCCCCTATGCCTGGGATAGTCTCCCTCCTCCCAGCTATCCTGGTTTCCTTTAAGTCCCAGAGAAAATCCCACCTTCTGCAGGAGGTCTTTCCCAGTCCCCCCAATGCTAGTGACTTCCCTCTGAGATTATCTCCATTTAAACTGTATATATCTTGTGTGTACACAGATTTTGGGGACTGTCTCCCCCAGTAGAATGTGACCTTCCTGAGGGCAGGTACTCTGCTTGTGCGGTTCAGTCTCTCTAGCTCAAGGGTTTAGCTCGGTGCCTGGTACACAGTAGGTCCTTAAAGTTTGTTGACTTGCCCAGGGGCTGCCTGTGTTTGCAGAGGCCCTGGGTAAGGAGCAAGAGGACGCAGCGTCCAGCTCCAGTGACTCTGCCTCGGCGGTCCCAAGACAGTGAACAAAGGGTGTGAGGGTTCCCAGCAGGACCACTGCAGCCCCCTCCACAGGAATTGGAGATAAGGGCTTCCGGGAGAAGCTTCCCTGCAGAGCCAAATGCAAATCATTCCCGGACGTGTCCCATTTCCGGGAGGTGGGTGGGACTCAGCTGCTTCTCCAAAGGGGCGGGGAGGAAACCAACAAAGTGAAGCCTTCTTTTTTGCTATCTCTCTGCCTGCAGCCCTATCCCAGAGCTTAGCACCACCCTGGAGGTTTTCTAGTCCTCAAAAGACAAGACTTAAAAGTAGGAGAATTCATCTTCAAGCTCAACTCCTTCATTCTGCAGATGAGGAAACTGAGGCCCAGAGAATATCAGGGGCTAAATTCGGACTCAGGTGTCCTGATTTTAAATCCTGCATCACACACCTCCTACACTTTCTATGGTCTCCATATTGCACTGATATCACGGTCACATTCCTTCTTTCCCAAACCCCTTTCAATCTTAGCTTCATAAAAATTATAGTTTCTAGGATCTGAGTTCTCATTCTGTTCCATACAAACTGGGAGACCTTTGGGCAAGTCATTTCCGTTCTCTCAATTTCCTCATCTGTAAAATCTCAGTCTTTTTTCAGTCATGTCCAACTCTTCATGACCCCATTTGGGATTTTCTTGGTAAAGATATGAGTGGTTTGCCATTTTCTTCTCCAACTCATTTTCCCAATAAGGAAACTGAGGCAAAGAGGGTTAAGTGACTTGCCCAGGGTCACACAACTAGTAAGTGTCTGAGGCCAGATTTGCACCCAGGAAGAGAAGTCTCCTGACTCCAAGTCTAGCATTCTATTCATTGCATCAACTAACTGTCCATCTGCAAAATAAAACAATAATATGTATACTTGAGAATTAAGGTCCAATGTTCCATAACCAAAAAAACTGTAGTTACTTTCTTTGCAACTTTGATGAAGCTGGGGTCTTCCTTCCACTAATCAGGACCCATCTGTGATTCTTATCTTATGCAACTCAGGTCCATATCTTTTCATGAAATCCTCAGTAGAGAATGTCCCCAGAATTCTGAAGGCCTTCTCTGGCTTTGGAATAATTTTTTTTTGAATGCTGGTATAACATTTGGACTGTCATCCAGGTTAACCTTCTGCTATTTCCCACATATGAGATTCCTTCTTTCTTTTCCATATCATTGCAAAGACTGCGTCCCCCACGCCTGGAATACACTTACTCTGTGTCTAAAAATCCTAAGTTTCCTTAAAAGCTCACTTCAAGGCCTGCCTCCTACATGAGACATTATCCTGTGCTAAGACCTCCCCCCTCAATTATCTTGCATTTATTTTGTATTATGTGTGTACATACTGTCTTCCTCCCTAGAATGTAAGCACTTTGAGGTCAGGAAATGTTTCTCTTTTTTTTTTTGGATCATCAGGAGCACAGAGCTGAGCCTATAATTGGCACTTCATAAATGCTTAAAGATTAATCCATTTTCCTTCCTTTTCCTTGGAATGCTCTACCACAGGTTGGGAATGAATAGGCCTTGTGAACATTGAGAATGGTTACTCTAAATCTGTGCATCCTGCATTTCCTTTGGACTACTTCAATTCTGCTTTTTTTGTGGGAGTCATCTCAAAGAATTCACTGTCAGACCATCTTTAATCCAACTATGGGCATTTTATTGAAGATAGAGGTCCTTCAGAAGAGGGTTAGGTTTCAGGAGGAACCAGCCACTTCAGAGAAAGCAAGATGGATTTTTATAGGATAAAGAGCTATTACATAACAGAAATTATGAGTATTAAAAAGGCAGGAGGGGTTTGTTAAGGGATTAGGTAATGGGGAGGGGTCCCTTCTATGGTTCAGTGGTCAAACATTCTGGTCATACTGCCCTCCAATTGGCTAGCTATTGTGGTCCTATCTGGTCAAGATAAATAGTTAGTTATTGTGGTCCTGTCTAAGGCTAAATGAATGATGTGATTGTGGTTGAGTGCAAGGACACACCTGTCCAAATATGTGAATTGGATCTGGGGGCAGTGGTTAGCTAGGGGCAGTGGCTGTATTGAGTCTGAAGTATGATTAAAGTCAGATTGTGTGGTTAAAGCAGAACATGCCTGCTGTTCAGTGGGGCCCATAAGGAAGTTCAAATATTGGGGCTGGGGACAGCTTTATTAGGATTCCATCAAAACCATATCATTTGAACCATTTGATGATGTCAAGCACTTTGATGGCAAGGATTTTCTTTTCTGGGTCTTCTATAACTGTGGCCATAACACCAAAGGAACCCTTGCCAGGCTGCATCTTAGCAGGAATGACTTCTCAGGAGGATGGCTGAGGGCACTGGGCTGGAAACCTTGCTATTCCCAAGGCTCTTGGGTTCAGAGTCCTGGGCTTTCTCCCTTGGGGTCTGAGGGAGATGGTGGTCAGGGGGATTTTGGTTGAACTTGGATGGCCTGTGCTGCCTCCTTCACGAAGCCTTCCTTGCTGCTTTAGCTAGGCAGTTTACCTGCTCTGTGGGTGGCAGTTGGTGGGATGACTGCTCCCTTTTCTATGGGAGCCGCTTCCCCAGATAATGACGTCAAAGGCTAGGTTGATAATACCTTTTGTACTAAGTAAGTGTGAGGTGTTATTAATAATAATTACATTTTTCTCTCATAACCTAATGGCCAACTGTCTGATGACAAATATCTCCATAGTTAGCTGGCTGACAATAGACACTGCCAGTCACCAGGCCAAGACTCGGAGCTTTTCCAGGTTGGCTTGACCTGTTGAAACTTGCCTTACCCCAGCTTAACTTTCAAAATCCCAAAAGAAGGTTGGCTGCCAGGTGATAAATTTTTTCAGCCACCATAATTCATAAAGATCATTTACTTAGGGACAGAGAAGCTGCAGGCTACATCGGTGGCAGCATCATTGATCTTTGAAGTAAATGCAATTTTATTAATAATATGTTACAGTTGTTTACCTCCATCTGAGCTCCTCCTCCTATGTCTCAACATGAATGAATGAGAAATATTTATTAAAGTGTTTACTAAGTGACAAACCCTATACTAAGTGTTTAATCCAAATGCAAAAGCCAAGGCAGGCAGTCCCTGCCCTCAAGGAGCCATTCTAATGAAGGAGATCCCACAAATAGGGGAGTTCTGGCCAGGACAGGGCACTTTGGTCCTGAACATTTCTGGGATGGTGAGCTGGGCCAAAGTGAAGTTAGGAAGACCTGAATTTGAATCCTGTGTGACCCTGGGCAAGTTACTTAACTGTTCTGCCCCTCAGTTTGCCCGACTGCAAAATGGAGTTGATAATAGTGCCTGCTTCACAGAGTTGCTGTGAGGATCAAAAGAGGCAATATTTGTAAAGCAGTTTGTAAATCTTAAGGCAATATACAGGTGGTCCCAAAAGTCTGAGGGCTGTTTTTAGCTCTGCATTTTGGGACACACTGTATAAATGTCAGTCAATAATAGATCGGCATACCCTTTCCAGTGGCAATTTAATATATCCTTGAAGTGCTGAGTAAAATTTGATTGAAAATAATACAGGAACAAGATTGGCTAAATTCCTCCTGGCCTCTTCCTCAAGAGCAAGAATTCTGTAGCAGTGTGATGTTTGGTGGAGCCTGGGAAACATTTGAGAAAACTATGGGCAACCCCAAGGCAGATTTGATGGAAGGAAGTGGCAGGGAGGAAGGTGTCCACTGGATATAAGAAAAACTTCCCACCAATCCAAGGGGTCCAACAATGCAAAGAACTGCTTTGTCAGATGGACAGATCATCATCACTCAAGGCCATGAGATCCCAGGAGCCCATGTTTTAGAGATCTTTCCAACACCCTCGCTTTACAGATGAGGAAATTTAAGTATCAGAAAAATGTATTGGCTTGCCCAAGGTCAAGAAGGTGGTAAATAGTGGAGCCAAAATCTGAATTCAAATCCTCAGACACTCCTTCCCTCCCCTTCCCCAATTCATCACGCTCTTCTCTATGCCATATTGTTCAAACAAAGGCTGGGTAACTGCCTATCAGGGACACTATGAAAGGAAAGAGAAGGTTAAAGTAAATGTCTCCAGAGATCCCACAGAATTTGTGATTCTATGAAATGAGATTATGTGTGTTGAATGCACTTTCAGAAACATATAAATGTTTTACATGAATGCACACATATAGAACATATATCATATTGCTTGCCTTCTCAATGGGGGGAGGGTGGAGAGGAGAAAAAGAGGGAGAGAATTTGGAACCCAGAGATTAAAAAAAAAAACAAATGTTAAAAATTGTTTTTATGTGTAATTGGGGGAAAATAAAATATTAATTTTTTTAAAGTAATAAGGATCCCTGAACAAATTAGAAGCATCATGAAAATGATATATGGACTTGGAGTCAGAAAAATCTGCATCTCATTCCTAACACTAACTATATGACCCTGGGAAAGTCATTTCATCTTTCTGAGCCTCAGTTTCCCCATCTATAAAATTCTGATGATCACAGCATCTCAGAGTTGTTGTGATAATCATATGAGATAAAGGTTAAAAAAAATTCCTCTCTATGAACCCTATAACCCAATATAAATGTGTACAGTTATTATTAGGTAAAGGGGAGGAACAGATGAGACACTTCCAACCCTGGTCTGTAGGCCCCTGAACCACGTGCAGTGGAGTTCTTATGTTCTGTCTCAGTGCTGAAGGCTTTGTTGTCTCCAGTTGATGCAGCAAGTTCTGGGTGGTCCTCTGGCCTGTGGCCACCTGCTTCCTTCTCCCACCTTCCTCCCCGCCCCCCCCCCAGATGCTGTGTCAATTTCAAAAGGAGACACAGCTGGAAGGGGCCTAAGGGCTCATCTAACCAAATCATTTATCAGCTGAAGAAAATAAGGCCCAGAGAGCCTAAGGGATTTGTCCAAGGCACAAAGGTAATAGACTGGTACAAAGAATGTGAAAGGACAGTGAAATAGACCTTCAAAGACAGTGAATTTCAACAGCTTCTTAAATAAAATATTGTTATTGAAATTGGAAAAAAAAAGTACTTAAGGAAAGCCCTAGACTTGAGCAGGGTAGAGTCCTATAGGACAATAGGAAGTCGTCCCCGCCCCTCGTCCCCCCTCCCCAATATTTCCCCCAGCTGCCTGAAATTCTACCATCAGCAATTAATTCCTTTGGGTCCATCATGGCTCCTTCTCTGTAGTCCTCTTTTGAAAGCAGATATCCATGGAAGGAAGGATCACACAATAAGATCCTGGAACTGGTATGAAAATGAGACACTCAATTTCATTTTCAATTTAACAAATGTTAAAAAAAAAAATGATGCCTAGACCTAATGTCTTCAACAAGTATTTATTAAATGATTACTATGTACCAGGTGCTACATTAAGCTCTGTACAAAAGCTGTTTGTACAAATACAAACAATAAGGAAGACAGTCCCTTGCCCTTAAGGAGATTATATTCTCATGCTGGTACCTGGGTAGGGTCATGGTGGCTATGAATGAAGAAGGGATGGTCTAGAGCAGGGCTTCTTAAAACTTTTTCCTCTGGAGACCCCTTCTGTGCTTCTTAAATTGTAGGTCGATGGTCTAGAGCCCTTCCCCCAAGTGGAGGTTCTTGTAAGAACTCATCAATGTGAGAAGGGGTCCAGAGAAGTTCACAAAGGACGCAGCTGAGGGATGTTGACAAAGCCCTAGAAAGAAGGGATTTGGTAAGATTTGAACTCAGGTCTTTCTAACTCCAAAACCAACCTTTCATGCACTACATCACACTGTCCCTCAAATATCAATTAAGCACTTATGTAAAAGGCCCTAGAGGGGAAGCTGGGACTCCAAGACTGAAAAAGAACATAGTTCTAGCCCTCAAAGAGCTTACAATCTAATGGGTTTTTAGGAGGAAGGGTTAAGGAGGAAAAGCAGAAAGAATATAGCACTTAAACAAATGAGGACTATACAAAGTAGAAGGGGATGGGGGCTAAGGGGAACCCAATCAGGTACTCTGAAAACCTGGCAGACACAGAGATCACTTTCATTTGATGGGATCTGGGAAGGCTTGATTTTATTTCCTAACTGGAAGATGGACATCCCAAAGAGTCTAGAACAGGGTAGTAGAGACCTTTGGAAGCAGAGAAAGAGGCCTTTAAGTAACCTTCACCTACTCCATTATTCTTGCAGTGAGCCTAGGGGTGGAATCTGGCCTCATCCATCATCACTGGTTTGGAGGAAGATGGAAATTTCAAAGGAACTAGTCAGGCCTGGGGGTGGGGAGGGATGAATTTATCCCAAGGTGGAAAGAAAAGAGATTTTCATCTCCAAAAATCTTTCTCTTCCACAGCAAAAACAAGTGCCAGCAGAACAAGGTTGGAGGGCTCTGGGGAATATGTGCCCTGTCTCTCCCAGGGGGCTAGTTGTCCTACAAGCCCCATACCTTAAAATGAAATGAACTCAACTCAGAGATACTAGATTTCTGGGATGTTTCCAGAAGCTTAAACTACTGCTTCTCCTTTCAAAAATGTAAGTCCTTCCCCAGACCCTTCCAAGTCACAAGCAAAATGTGTAGTTTCTCTCTGGAAGTGGATTCATAATAGCTAACATTTAATTTTTTTCCTCTGTAAAATGAGAGGGTTGACCTTTGGTGGACCTTCTAACTTGGGCTAGATATAAAGATTTCGGGTCATAATTTTTAAAATGTTAGGAGCTGGTTGAGGAGTAGCAAAATACAGGGGAAAAAAAGTACACTGGCTTTAGAAACAGAGGTTGTTTTGGGATGGCTAGGGGGCACAATGAATAGAGCTTAAGGATCTGAGTTCAAATGCAGATTCAGGCACTTAACACTTACTAGCCATGTGACCTAGGGCAAGTCACTTAACCCCAATTACCCTTCCTTCCCCCAAAAAAAGCAAAAAAAAAAAACAACCAAACCCAGAGGTTGTTATGTTCAGTCATTTTAGTAGTATCTGATTCTTTGTGACCCCATTTGGAGTTTTCTTGGCAAAGATACTGGAATGGCTTACTGTTTCCTATTCCAGTTCATTTTACAGATGAGGAAACTGAGGCAAGCAGAGTTAAGTGACTTACCCGTGGTCACACAGCTAGTAAGTATCTAAGGCCAGATTTGAACTCAGGAAGAAGAATCTTCCTGATTCCAGGACAGATACTCTATCCACTGTGCCACTCAGTTGCCCACCAGAGTTTGAGGACCAAGGTTCAAATTCCACTTCTGACATTTAGCATCCCTATGACTTTGGGGAAAGGAACCATCTACCCCAACACTCCCTTCCCTCCACCCCACTCCAAACTTTTCCCCTCTGTCTCAGCAGATCTTGCCTATTTTATTGAGGTCACAGGCAATGAGCTCAGTTACCTCCTTCACCACAGGATGACCCATCCTCTCCTCATCTCTTCCAAAGAGATAGCCTTTCTCCATACCAGGACCAACCCTTCCATCAATGTGTTTGATGCTTATCCTCTCTCGTCTCCTCTATGAGCTTACCTCATCAACCGAACTCTTTTCCTCTCTCATACCATCTCTCCTTGTCTATTAGAATGTTCCCTCTTATCAGCAAACATTCCCAGATTTCCCTCCTGCTTATAAATAAACCTTCACTTGACCCAGCCATTCCCTCAAGATAACATCCTCTATCTTTTCTCTCCACATCCAGACTCCTAGAAAGTCTTGATGCTTCTATTTCCTCAACAACCATTCATTTCTGTCTTGTATTCTGACCTTCCCACTCTGCTCTTTCTACAAGGTTATCCACTCCCTGTTAACTGCTGTCTGATTTCTCAGTCTTCATGCAGCTTTTGAGACTACTGATCTTCTTCTAGGTATTTTCTCTTCCCTTTGTTTCTGGGATGCTGCTGTTTATTGGCTTTCCTATCTATCTGACCGTTTCTTCTTGGTCTACTTTGCTGGATCTTAGAACTAGGAGAGACTTTAGAAGTCATTTAATCCAATCTCTTTATTTTGTAGCTGAAGAAACTAGGGCTCTGAGAGTATAAGTCAAACTACAGTTTGACCTTTTCCAAGGTCAAACTGTAGTAAGTGATAAATGTAGAATCTGAATACAATTCATCTGACTCCAAAGTCAGTACCCTTCCCATTATATCACATTGTCTTATTACTGGCCCCCACCTACTAAGTAGGATTGACCCTACTTAATCCTCCCTAACTGATACTTGAGTTATCTTCTCTTTCTGTCTCTATCCTCTCCTTTGTCTATATCACCTGTTTCCACAGGTTCAGTTATTACCCCAGATCTATATTTCTATCCCTCATGTCTCAGTTGAACTCCAGTCCCAAGTTACCAAGTGCCTGCTGGCTGGACATTTTTTTCTGTGTGTTTTGTAGACATCCTGAACTCATTAAGTAAAAAATATGGAACAAATCATATCCACACACATCACCCCCCCAACCCACATCTCCTCCAAACTTCCCTGTCTCTCTGTATACATCCTCCAAGTCACCTAGCTTCCTTATCTCAGTCAGCCTTGACTCATTCCTCTCCCTTGCCACCCAAATCTATCCAGTTGGCTGCCAAGCCTTTTTGATTCTTCTTACTCATTATCTCTCACATGGCTTTCCTTCTTTCCATGGCCACCACCCTAGAGCAGACTCTGATCACCTTTCACATGGATTTTTTAAGCAGCCAAGTTGGCTCCCTGCTTCCAATCTCTCTCCTTGCCTTGTTCATCTCTTACCCAGTTGCCAAAATACTTCTGAAGGTAGATGGAGGTACTACTCTGTCAAGACCCTGTTGTGGCTCCCTATTTCTTGTAGGATGAAATATAATTTAATTGTCCCTGTGACTTTTAAAACCTGCAATCTGGCTCCAACCAACCTTTCCATCACTATTTCATATTGTTCCTGTTCATGTATTCTGTTCTAGCCAAATTGGACACTGGACTGCTAGGTAGCCCTTGAACTTGACATTTTATCTCCTGCCTAGGTTGGTTCTGGTGTCTGAAATTCACTCTTTCCTTTCTAACAGTCTTTATTGGAGAGATACAGAGACAGAGAGAAAGGGAGAGAGGGACCAAGAAAAAGACTGAGAAAAAGAGAGACAAATAGAGAACAAGAGGTAAGAGAGACAAAGACACATAGAGAGAGAATGAGAAAAATGAAAGAAAGAACGAATGAGAGAGGAAGGAGGATGGGGAGAGAAGAGAGGGGAGAGGAGGGAGAGGGAAAGGGAGAGAGAGAGAGAGAGAGAAAGAGAGAGAGAGAGAGAGAGAGACAGAGAGAGACAGAGAGAGAGAGAGGAGAGACAGAGACAGAGACAAGAGAGAAGAGAGGAGAGAGGAGAAACAGAGAGACAGAGAGAGAGAAAGGAGAGAGAAGAGAGACAGAGAGAGAGAGAAATCTGTGAAGTAAGGGGGAGAGGGTTGAGGGAAAGAGACAGAGAACATTTATTAAGCACTTACTATGTTCCAGGCTCTGTCCTAAGCACTTGAGATACAAACATAAGAAAGAAAAATCGTCCTTCCTTCAAGGGTCTTACACTCTAGTGGAGAAAGCTAATATCTAAAAGGACACTGGAAACGGGAGAAGTGGGGCAGGAAATGGAGCACAGTAAGGAGACAAGGAGGAAGTGTCTGGGAGACCTGGACCCCAGAAAGATAAAACAAAAAAAAGCTCACCTGCCAAAGAGGGAGGACCCTGGGGGTAGAATTCAAGTTTCAAGGGGGGGTGGAGATGGTAAAAGAGTAAGGCCATCATCCTTCAAGTCATAACTCAGAAGCCATTTCTTATGTGCAATCTTTCCTCTCCTCCCTCCCTTACAAGTGGTTGCGCTTGCCCCCCTCAAAGCTTCTTGGATCTGGCCTAATCTACCCATTTAACCCATTTGTGGGGAGGGGGAAGTTCAGACTATGTCACCCACCATGTAGCCTAGTCTGGCATGGACTGGCCTCAAATTCTATGACTCTGTGATTCTATTAGCAGGAAATTAATTGAATTTAAACTTATTAGAGGTGAAATGTGCTATGTAACAGTGGGAATCCCGCTTGTATATGGGTTGAACTAGATGGCTGCTGAAATCTCTTCCAACTTTCAAATGTTGTAATTCTATGCAGAAGTCAGAGCTGGGAGTGCTCTTAGAACCCAGAATGTCAGCGCTGAGAGAACTTCAGAGCTGGGAGGGCCTTTAAACACAGAAAGTCAGAACTGAGAGGGCCCTTAGAACACAGGATGTCAGAACTGAGAGGGCCCTTAGAACATAGAACTTCAGAGCTTCTTGAGCCCTTAGAACAGAGAATGTCAGAGCTGGGAGGGCCCTTAGAACCCAGAATATCAGAATGGGAAGGGCCCTTAGAACCTGGAGTGTTAGAGCTGGAAGGGCTCTTAGAATCCATGATATCAGAACTGGTGGGATGGACCTTAGAAAACAGAATGTCAGAGCTGGAGGAATCCTTAGACATTATCTAGTCCAATCCCCTTATTGTATATGAGAAAATGAGGTGCAGAGAATGAGAAGGACTTTCTCAGTCACACCATGGTGAGTCACAGACTGAGCAGACTCAGACCCAAGGTCTTGACTATTTCCAACCTTCTCCCGTATTCCATCTAACAGCCAAGATGGGATTTGTGTTCTTTCCCACCAGGGTTATTCAGTGGAGAGATGCTCTTCTGATAGAAAAAAGCCCAGGGCAGCCCTTGGCTAAAGGAGAGGGGTGGGGACCAGAGCATAGGGAGTAGAAGGAATCCAGGAGACACTCTCCAGTGGCATTAGATGGGAGCACCTCCCCCACTTCCCATGGGCCCTTTGGATGACTTCTGGGACAGCAGAGAGAGAGAGAGAGAGAGAGAGAGAGAGAGAGAGAGAGAACTCTTGGGGATGATTCCAGTGGGGATTTCCACCCTCTGATCCATTCAGGAAGAGATCCTTGGGCTGAGCTGGCAGGCAGGTGCTTCTCCCATACTGTGACTCCTCCACCCCAGCCCTGCAGCCACATAGAGGTCTGATCAGTAAACTGGCCCAGAAAAGGACTGGCTAAGAAGACATTGCCAGGCTGAGCAGGGGAACCACTTCCTGGTTTGGGTTTTTTTTTTTTGTCTGTGGGTGTTTTTTTTTTTCACATGTTGGAAACCCCCTAAATTCCCGGCGGACTTCGAAAACTTCCCGGCCTATAACCAGTCCCTCTTCTTTCTTTCCTTCTCTTTCTACCTCTCTCTTCTTCAGCCTTCTTTTTCCTCATTTCACTTTCTCTAGGGCTCTTGAACTTTCTTTCTCTTTTCAGTTTATCACTTTCTCTTTTGTTTTTAAAATCTCAATTTTCCTAACTCTCTTTTGCTCAGTCTCCCCACCTAGCCTTTTGTTTCTTCCCTACAACCCTAGCAGTTGACAGATTTTGAAACTGAGACCCAAAGAAAAATGATTTGGCCAAGGTCATGGAGTAAGAGGAGGCTGCTGGATTTGAAGTCAGAGAGTCTGAGTTCAAACCTTCCTCTAACATTCCCTACTCACATCAAATCATCCCTATGGGCCTCATTTTCCCCATCTGTAAAATGAGGACAGAAGACTAGATAAGTTTTAATCAACCAATCAATACAACATTTATTAAGTATCTGTCATGTACCAAGCACTATGCTAGGTTACTTACAAAGTTCCAAATTAGAGACTTATAAGTCACTATAAGGCAGGGCTAAGCCTGATATCTTTTGATTCCCAGTTCTGGACTCTTCCTCCCAGGGTTCTCTTTTTTCTCCTCAGAGCCTCTCCTCTTTCCTTTGCTCCTGTTCACTATTTCGGTCTAATTCTGTCTTTCTTCCTCTTAACTTACCTTTTCCCCCCTTTCTTTGTCTTTTTTTGTTTTTATTTTTATTTCTAGGTTTCCCTCCTACCATGCCTCACCCCAGCTTCTCTTCCTGACTCTCCCTTCCTCTTCTCTCTCCCTCTCCCTTCTCTGTCTGTTTGTCTCTCTCCCTTATCTCTGTCTCTGTCAGTCTCTCCTCTCTCCCCCCTTCCTCCCTCTCACTGCCTCTCTCTTTCCCCTCATTATTCTCTGTATCATTCTTTGTGTCTGACTCAGTCACTCCTTGATAATAATGACTCACTTTTATATATTGCTTTATAAAATGCTTTCCCTAAGAGATCAACGGAGTGAGAATTTAATACTTTTATAGATAAAACAGGTCCCAAGGGAAGTAACTTGACCCAGGTCATATATGGGCAGACCCAGGATTTAGGATCAAAGGTTCTTGAAATTTAGTGCTAGAAGAGCAACTTGAGATCCCTTAGCTTTTTCCTGACTCTTCCCCAGGCCTGGACTTCTCACCTTCTTCACATTCACTTCTTGTAACTCCCAATTTCCTTCCAAGCTCAACTTAAGCACGAGACCTTTCTTAATTATTATTATTTTTTTTGGAGGGGGGAAGGCAAGGCAATTGGGGTTAAGTGACTTAGCCAAGGTCACATAGCTAGTAAGTGTCAAGTGTCTAAGGTCAAATTTGAATACAGGTCCTCCTGACTTCAGGGCTAGTGCTCTATTCACTGCACCTCCTAGCTGCCCCCTTTCTTAATTATTCTTACCAGTTTCTGATGACTCTCCCTCTAATTTTTTTTTTACATTGTATTTACTTTGTATATCCTGATATGTGTATACATTGTTTCCCAGGATAAACTGTAAATTCTTTGAGGGCAGGGACTGTTCCATTTTTGGTTTTGTATCCCCAGGGCCTGGCACTCACTGAAGTCAGTGGCATTTGACCAATGCTTGTTGGTTAGCAACCAACCCTTTCATTTTATAGATGAAGAAACAAGTCCAAGGGAGAGAATCGATTGGCAGAGGCAAAAAGCCACAGAGACACAGTTTGAAGCTGGGTCCTCTGCTCTCTTTTTCTGTGGCTTTCTCTAACTCTCTTTTTCTTTCTCCACACCCCCCCCCCCCCCCTCCCCCAAGCATCTGTCTCTTCCTCCCTCTCACCCTCCTTTCCTGGGTCTTCTTTTTCTGTCTCCTCCAAGCTCCAGCTCCTTTAATTGTCTTTCTCTGCCTGTCTTTGTGGCACAATGGAAAGAATCAGGCTCTGGAGTGTGGGGAGCTGGGTTTATAGCTCCTCTCTGATCATTTAGTCCTTTCAGTGTGATTTAAATTCCCTGGGCCTTGCTTTCCTCACCTGTAGGATGAAGGGGATTAGAGGAGAGGATGGCTTCCTCCCAGGCTAGTCCTGGGAGCCTTCTCTGTGTCTCCTCTTCCACCCTGCCCTGCAAAGGAAACCTGCCAAACTTGCTGTTCCAGGGTGTCTTCTGGGGCTGCTGACAGGTCCCTGGTTCCAGCTGGCCAGGGAGGGCTCTTCTCTAACCTGTTCCTTGGAATCCACTGGAGAGGGTCCCTCCTCTCCCCACCTTAGCCTCTCCCCTCCTGACAGACCTGGAGGCAGTTTCCTTCACTGCCTGAAAAGAAGAAAAGAAAAAAAAATTAGCCAGAAACCTGGGCCTCTTCCTCCAGGGCGACTTTCTCCACCCAGTCCAGATCCAACTAGTTAGCCGACTGGAGAACAAAAGCAAACCAGTCCAGCAAGTTTCTGTCCCCAGAACCTTGGATAAAGGGAAGGCTCTCTAGCTCTGGGGGCTTTGGAATCTTCTGGATTGAAAAGTTATCGCCCTTGTCACTTGTGGGGGGAGGTGCACCCTGGCACCACTCTCAGGTGTTGAGCTTTGCTGTCCCTGGCCAAACTGCCTCTTCAGCCCCTCTGTGTTGTGTGTTGAGTGGCTGGGCATGGTACCAGTTCAGGCTATGGCATTTATCTCATAATTCTAGAGTCTGAAAGCTTCAAGATACTTCAGAGGTCACCCCAACAAAGGAAACCAGAATACCAAAGCTCATAGAACATGAAATTTCTGACTTCTAAAGAAACTTTAGAGCAACAAATATAGAGTTGGGGTTGGAGGGGGTAGTACCTGAGAACAGTCAGCAAGTATTTATTTTGGGGGGGGAGGGGTGGGAGAGGCAATTGGAGTTAAGTGTCTTGCCCATGGTCACACAGCTGATAAATGTCTGAGGTTAGATTTGAACTCAAGTCCTCCAGATTCCAGGTCTGGTGGTATATCCATTAAGCCATCTAGCAGCCCTTCAAAGAGCATTTATTAAGCACTTACTATATACTAGATACTGCAGTAAGGGATAGGAATACAAATAAAAGCGAAAAGAAAGATAGTCCCTACCTCAGGGAGCTTACCTTCTAATGGGGAATTTTTGTTTTGTTTGTTCAGCTGCTTCAGTCCTGTTCAATTCTTTGTGACTCCATGTGGGGTCTTCTTGGCAAAGGTACTGGAGCAGTTTGCCATTTCTTTCTCCAGCTCATTTTACAGATGAGGACATGGAGGCAAGCAGTGTTAAGTGACTTGTACAAGGTCACACAGCTAGTAAGTGTCTAAAACTGGATTTGAACTCAGGTCTTCTTGATTCCAGGCCTGGTGTTCCCCTGGCCCTGGTTTGGAGCACCAGATAGACAAATCCAGAAGAGTGCAGCCTGGAGGGGAATGAAAAGATGCCCATCCTAGGAGCCCTTCTTAAAGGGAAGTTCTGGGACAACAGAAAAGAAAATTAGCTGGGAGGAACCTTAGGACATAGAATGTCAGAGCAGGGAGAGGTTCTACAGAAATTCCAGCTTTCAGGTGACCTAGTACTAACTGTATAGAAACATAGAATAAAAATAGTTAGTAATAGCTAGCATTTATATGTGACTTTAAGGTTCTCAAAGCTCCTTTCATGTGGCATCTCATTTGATCCTTTACAACCATGCTAGGCTTTTGTTATCCCCATTATTCAGTGGAGGAAACCGAGCCTGAGAAAGGATACAATGCCTTAATCATTACCATATAGTTAATGAGAGGTCTTCCTAACTCCAAGTCTGCTGCTCTAACCATTATACCTAAAGGACCAAATTTTCCTTTTTTTTTTCTTTTTGGAAGGGGGAGGCAGGGCAGTTGGGGTTAAATGATTTAGCCCAAGATCACACAGCTAGTAAATGTTAAGTGTCCAAGGTCATATTTGAACTCAGGTCCTCCTGACTCCAGGGCCAGTGCTCTATGCACCGCACCACCTAGCCGCCCCAGGACCAAACTTCCTTCATGGGGTCTAGGCCACTGATGAGAGATTGGCCTAGCAGAACATGCAAGGGGGGAACAAAACAAGCAGAAGAAGAAGGCCTGTTATCCAGAGTGATAAGCAGCTGAATGGGCAGCCCAGGGAATTAGTTCAAAAGCACATTTGTCTTGGTCACACACCAAAAATGGAAAAGGAGTTGGGCCATAGTTGAAAGTGAGGAAGGGATTGGGGTAGAGCAAATTTCTGGAATTCTTCAGCAGTTTTAATGATCTCAAACTTCTCTCTGCCTCATCAGTCCATATTTTAAATATCAGTTATGTTTAACATAAGCCCATATTCTTAATGTATACCTCATATCCCAGGGATGCACTGTTTGAAGAGTTGTCATGTGGAAAAGGGATCAGCCTCATTTTCTGCTTGACCTTAGGGGACAGAACAAGGACCAGCAGACAAAAGCTGCAGAGAGGGGAGACTGAAACTTGATATAAGGAAAAACTTCCTAACAATTAAAGGCTCATTATTTTGAATTGAGTTAGTGCTACCTTAAAAAAATGGAATTAACTGTTTTAGGAGGTAATGGTTTTTCATTTGAATTCTTTTTATGCCACATTATCAAATGAGATAATATTTGTAAAGCATTTAGCATAGTGCCTGGAACATAGTATTGGTTTAATAAATGCTTGTTCCCTTCTCTCGAAGGCTGGAAGACAATTTGTTGAGAATTTTAAAAAAAAATTAATATTTTATTTTTTCCTAATTACATATAAAAACAATTAACCTTTGGGGTTTTATTTGTTTTGTTTTTGTGTTTGTTTTACAATTTTGTGTTCCAAATTCTCTCTCAACCTCTCATCACTGAGATGAGCAATTGAGGCAAGCAATTTGATAAAGGTTATACATGTGCAGTCTTGCAAAACACATTTCCATATTAGTCATGCTGGAAAAGAAAACAAAGACAAAAAACCCCAAGAAAAATAAAGAAAGTAAAAAAAAGTATGCTTTGATCTGCATTCAGATTCCATCAGTTCTTTCTCTGGGAGTGGATAGCATTTTCCATCATAGGTCCTTCAGAATTGTCTTTGATCTTTGTATTGTTAGGAATAGCTGAGTCATTCCCAATTGAGCATGGCACAGTGTTGCTGTTACTGCTGTTACTGTGTACAATGTACTTCTGGTTCTGCTCACTTCATTTTGCATCAGTTCTTTTAAGTCTTTCCAGGTTGTTCCAAAAGTATCCTGTTCAGGGGTGGTGAGGTGGCCCAGTGAGTAAGAGTGCCAGCCCCAGCGTTGGGAGACCCGGGATCAGTTCCAGCCTCAGATACTTGGCACCCACACAAAATAACCAGCCATGTAATCTTGAGCAAGTTACTTAATCCCAATTACTTTAACAAATAAATAAATAAATGAATGAATGAATGAATAAATAAATAAATAAATAGAAGTATCCTGCTTAACATTTTTTTTTGCCTTTTGGAGGGCAATTGGGGTTAAGTAACTTGCCCAAGGTTACATGGCTAGTTTTGTGTGTGTGTGTGTGGGTGTTAAGTGTCTGAGGCTGGAACCAAACTCAGGTTCTCCTGACTCTGGGGCTGGCACTTTACTCAGTGCGCCACCCAGCCACCCCCTGCTCATCATTTCTTATAGTACAATAGTATTCTGTCACAATCATACACCACAACTTGTTCAATTGATTCCTCAATTGATGGAATTAATTCCTTAATTCCCAATTCTTTGCCACCATAAAAAGAACTGCTATAAATATTTTATACATATAAGTCCTTTTCCTTTTAAAAAAATCTCTTTAGGATACAGACCTAGTAGTGGTATTGATGGGGTACCTGGGGTCTAGGTCAAACCAACTTGTAAAACCAGTCTGTGAAGTTGTAATTTGTCCTTTCCCACCCTTGAGCTCTGCCCTCCTCTCCCCTTGATCTACAAAACTGGAACCATCTGTGTACCATTCTTCATCAGGATTAGGGAGAGGGGCATCTTTAAGATCTAGAGTAGAGAACCATTGGGTACCCCCTGGGATTTGGGCCAGAATTGTATATGGATTAGGCACTATGGGATGAATGGGAATTATAGCCTCATTAACTGCCCTGAGATCTTGAACCATGCAATACTCCCCATTTGGCTTTCTCACTGCGAGAATTGGGGAGTTACATTCGGACTGGCAGTAAACAAGAATCCCATACTTTAGAAATTTGTCAATCAGTGGTAGCAGTCCCTCTCGGGCCTCAGGTTTAATTGGGTATTGGCGCCGGTGGGGGTATACCTTAGGGTCCCGCAGCCAGACAACAGCTGGGGTGGCATGAGTAGTATGTCCAGGAATTCCCTGGTCCCAGACATCAGACTCAACTCCCTCCCATACTTCAGAGGGAACGTGGCAGGGTTGAGTAAGCACAGCCAGGAGGGATGGAACTGGCTTGTTTAGGGAAAACTGGCTACCCAATTTCACTCTCTCCCCAATAAAGGGGCTGGGCAGGAGGGAAGAATAAGAAAGGAGTGTTCAAATAACAAATCCCCATACTGGCAGGGCAGAGGATATGTCTCTCGACAAGTCCTCACTTTTCCTTCAATGCCCATCAGCCGATGGCTAGAGATATGGATAGGACCATAACAAGAGAGAAAGCAGGGCAGGTGTCCACCAGCAGGTTAACATGCTCACCGGAGACATCGATTTCAGCCCAGAGCTCGGCCAATGAGATGGAGAAGGTGGGAGCTAAACCGAGCCCCGGGGCCCATCAATCCAGGTCTGGAGAGGACTAAATGACAGGGCAGTGGGAAGAGGCTGCTCGACCACAGGACTCACCGGCTGGGCCTTTCCTCGGGAGATCCCGCTTGGGGAAGGAGACAAAAGGCAAGGACAAAGGAAGGTGTGGGCCAGGCCTGGGAAGAAATGAAGAGATTAAGAACAAAAGGGGTCACAGGGTGTTGCCTAGGTGGAGTGTGGGATAGGGAGAAGGGGCAGAGCTCAAGGGTGGGAAAGGACAAATTACAACTTCACAGACTGGTTTTACAAGTTGGTTTGACCTAGACCCCAGGTACCCCATCAGTATTACTGGGTCAAAGGAACTGTACAATTTTATAGCCCTTTGGCCATAGTTCCAAATTGCTCTCTAGAATGGTTGGATCAGTTCACAGCCTCACCTTGTTGGAGATTTTGTAAAGCAGAGGATCTTAATCCAGAGTCCATGGACCCTCTCAAGTGGTCTGTGGATAAATTTTATAAGGTTCTCGAATTTTTTTTTAACATCTTGATAACTGCATTCCAATGTTATTGGTTCTTTTTTTTTTTTTTTTACAAACCTATGTATTTTAATTTATTCACTTAGAATATGATTCTGAGAAGAGTTCATAGGCTTTGTAGGACTGACAGCCAACGGGGTCCACAAGACCAAGAAATTAAGCACATTAATTGTGGAGGGTATTGTCAGTCAGGCATGGAATAATAAAATGACCTCTGAGGTCCTTTCCAGCTCTACCATTCTGTGATTATGGGAAGACCAAAAGCCTCAGAATACCAGCTCTTAGAAGAATTATGACTCCATGTGACCCAAAGGGTGTCAGTATACCACAGTGGGGACAGGCAGATTACAGCATGTTACCAAAGGTGACTTGTTCGTGGAAAGTGATGGAAAGTGTAGACTTGTATAACTGGGAAAGGAGGTCAGCTGGCATGTCCACGAGTAGATGATAATGGATGAAAAGTACTGATGTTACATGAACATCTATGAAATATTGAGAGTCAAAGAAAGGGAGAGTAGTAGGGAATTTGCTAGCCTTTATTAAGGGCATACTATATTCCAGCCACAGGACCAAGCTTTAGGAATACAAATGCAAGGAAAAGAGGATAGTCCTTACCCTCAAGAAGCTTCTATTCTAATGGGAGAAGACAATATATAAAAGGGCACAAGAAAGGGGAGGAGGTGGGATAAGGTGTATTCACCTGGGGACATGGGGGCAAAGTTCTTACAGTCAGAAACATAGTCAGGAAGGGAATGAAACATGACTAGTCAAAGCTTGTCCCTGAAAGACCTCAGCAATGGGAGAAGGGGATGTACCGGTAGCATAACAGAGGAATATTGCAGGGTGAGAAGTCCCCAGGTGCTAAGGGAAGTTCTAGGATGAGAGGGGGGCTGAGTCATGGTGGCAAAGTCCTCAGAGTCAGAAGTCCAGTTGGGAGGGGAATTAAGGCACATAGGGTAGATCTTCTATGGAAAAGACATGGACCAAGATATAGTACACAGGATGAGAAGGTATGGATGGATAGGTGGTGTACTGAGGGTCAAGAGCTCTGGCTCTAGAATCCAAGGGGGATCTGGATTCAAATCCCAGCTTGGAACTTACTTGAGTGATGTTGGGTAAGTCATGTAGACTCTTTGGGTCTTAGTTTCCTCCTCTGTAAAATGAGAATGTTAAACTAGAAGAGTTTTGAGTCTTCTCATTCTAAATCTATGATTATAATTGGCACTGACCTATGAGCTTACGCTCATGGATGAGATCACAGATCCACTCAGGTGGAAAATTAGAACCATCTCCATAGGTGTTGTGTCTGTCTCATCTTCTGATTTCTCTAGGGTCAGGGATTAATCAATTCTCCCTTCTGTCCTTTTACCCCAGGCCGCCTAGATGCTCAGGAGAGCCCCCACTTTCCCAGAAGGCCTTTCCCAGGGGATTCATTTGATGGGGGCAGCGCCCACTATTCAGTCTGCTGTGGTTTTAGAGTCTCATTTCCTGCTTTTTGTTTCACTTCTCCAGACAGCTCCTCCTGTTGGCCAGCCTCCTTCACCTTTGGACAAGCCTGAGGCTAGGACAGGGGAATTACCAGGGGAGGAAAGAAGAGGAGGACCGAGGCTGAATCAGTGTTTTCAGCTAAGCCTGGTTTCCTCTGACTCAGCCTGATTCTGTACCCCAGTATCAGACCAAGTCTCACCCCAGGATAGGGATGGTTTTGCCAGGTGTAAGGCTATGTCCTTCAGGCAGTCAAGTGACTCAGTGGTTAGAGTGTTGGGCATGGAGTGAGGAAGACCTCAGTTCAAATCCAGACTCAAACATTTACCAGCTGAGTGAACCTGAGCAAACCACTTAACTTCTGTCTGCCTATCTTCATCTACAAAATGGGGATAATAATAGCACGTACCTCCCAGGGCTGTTGTGAGTACAAAATGACATAGTGTTTGTAAAGTACTTTGCAAACCTTAAACCATTATATAAATGATATCTTTTATTACTATTTAGCCACCCCAGGCCCTGGTGGGCTTACCCTTCTTTTTGCATCTAGGATCTCAAAGCTTGAAGGGAGCTCCAAGGCCATTGGGGCAAAAGATCACAGAAATTAGATGTGGAAGGAACCTTAAATAACTTTCTAATACAAGTTCTTCATTTTAATGAAAAAGAAATTAAGGCTCAGAGAGAGAGAAAGAGTCAGCTCACTCAAGATCATACTTTTTTTTTTCTAGAGGGGGGAAGACAGGGCAATTGGGGTTAAGTGACTTGCCCAAGGCTACATGGCTCTTAATGTTAAGTGTCTGAGGCTGGATTTGAACTCAGGTCCTCCTGACTCCAGGGCCAGTGCTCTATTCACTGTGCCACCTAGCCTCCCCCAAGATCATACTTCTAAGACGTGGAAATAGGCTCTTTCCATTACCTCCACCACCACCTCTTCCACCCCATCCCACCCAAACAAATCATTTAGCCTGAACTCTCAACCTATACAGTAATTTCTACTTCAATTTTTACAAAGTACCTACTATGTACAAAGCTACCATGCTAGGTGTAGGGGATACTAAAATTGGAAATAGCTCCTGACCTCAAGGAGTTTACATTCTGCTGAGTGGAGGCAACATTTACACACATAAGGAAATATGATGCAATTTGAGAATGGAGAATGTGCTAAGTAGAAGGTGGAATCTGAGATGATTCTGAAAGAAAGCTAAGGGGTCTAAGAGATAGAGGTGAAGACAGAGGACATTCTAGGCATGGGAGACAGCTCTTGAAAGATACAAGGATGTGAGATAGAATGACTAGTCATAGAACAATAAGTAGGTTGCTTTCTAGAAAGTTCCATGGAGGGCCTTGTAAAGTCACACATAAGCAACTTTCCAGAGGACGATTGCTGGGAACAGCTTTCAAGGTTATGATTACATAGTATAGTGAGCTCTCTATTTATTCAATAACAAATCAGAGCAAAACATTCACAGAAACTCAAGGTACAGCATTCACAATGTTACAACTTATCACAAAAAATCAAAATACAACATTCACCGTGTCACAACTCAATAACTTATCACTAAAATGGCCACATAGTTTTCACCAAGGTGGTCACATAGTTTTAAACAAAGTACATTCATTTAGTCAATCACAAAATCCTTAATTCAATCACAAAGTAAAAAATTCAAAGTTCTCTACCCCTAGGTCACAGTAAATCATAATCTTCTCAGTCAGTACACAGTATCCAAGTAAAGTCTTCTTTCAGCTTGACTCAAGGCTGGCTCTCAGCTTCCATGGTTCCTCTTCCATGGTCCCAGCTCCAACTGTCACCTGGGTTCAAAGGCAGGCAGTTCTCAGTTCCTTGTCCAGTTCTTAATCCAGTTCCTGTTCCATATTAAAGTTCACAGTGTCCAGTCCACCTCAAGTCCTTCACAGTTCCTGTTTTTGGGAAGACAAACCTTGACAGGGCCACAATAATATTCACACACATTGCTGGCACTATCATCAATTCACTATCTGCCTGTGGAATCAACTCAGACCCACCAACAAGGTATGAGAACTCAACACAAATCATCAACATAGAAATCAACACAGACCCACAAACAAGGTCCAAGAGGTCAGCACAAATCATCAGTAAAATCCCACAACCTCCAAAACTCTCCTCCAGGACCTCTATAAACATACAACCAGAAAATCCTCTTTCAGGGCTTCCAGTAAGGTCCCAGGCTTCTGTACAAAGTATCACAAACAAACATCAGCACAGACAGAGCAGACAAACAGAGTGCGGGGATACCACAAGTTTTCTCTTTCTTGACTCTGCCACCACAAGAGTCCTCTTCTCAGTTCTGCTGTCTCTAGCCTGGAAATTCTCTTTATATATATAGTCATTAGCTCCTCCTCTTCCTGTTGCAGGAATTCATGAATTCTAGGGTTCACAAGTTGTGGGGTTCACACATTCTGTTTCTTAACAGACTTGATAAAAGGCTCAAAAGAAACTTGAACTGAAACAAGGTGTGAACTACTGTGCTTGCCATTACAGGCCTTAAACACCAGGTTGAAGAATTTACATCTTATCCTACAGATTAAGAGAGATGAAGCCACTGAGCATATTTTGGCTCTTTTTTTTAACTTTTAAAAATATTTATTATGAACTTGATGATCATTAGCAAAGACATAATCAAAGAAATGCAAAATAAGGAACAAAATTTTATATGAAACTCTTAGCATTTTATAAAATAGAAGAAATAAACAAGAAATGACTGTGGTCTGTATCCCCTTTCTAGTTATTTTGAAGTTCCACTACCTTTCTTAGCTAAATGAGAGATGGATGGAAGTGTATGATAAGTAGATAGATAGATAGACAGATAAATGATAGATAGATAGACAGACAGATAGATAGGAGATGGATGGATGGATATGATAGATTAGATGAAATGATAGATATGATAGGTGAATGGATGGAGATGATAGATGTGGATGAATGTATGAAAGATAGGTAGATAGATGTATATGATAGGGGGATGGATGGATATGATAAGTAAATAGATGGATTGGTAGATGGATAGATATTATAGACAGAGATAGACAGAAATGATAGGTGGATGGATGAATGGTTGGATGAATGGACATGATAAGTAGATGAATGGATGGTTGGATATGATAGATATGAGAGGTAGATGGAAGGATGATAGATATGGCAGGTAGATGGATGGATGGATATGATAGTTATATAGATGGATAAATATATGAATGTAATAGAGAGAAAGATGTGGATGGGTAGGTGGATGGATTGATATGACTGGACACCCAATCCAAACAAACCATAGAGCCCTGGCTTCTTTTCTACATCAGGCACAGCTCTAACAGCATCCAAATACCCAAGTTATGCTCAGGAAAGATTGGCGCCTATACAGAAAATAAATACTAAGTACCAACAGATGAAAAACAAGCATTTATTAAGCACCTACCACATGCCAGGCACTGTGCTAGGGAAGACAAAAGTAAGACACCTTGTGTTCTTAAAAAGTTTACATTCTATTAGTAGAGGTATGTGTATAAGGCTAGGGATAGGGATAGGGCTAGGGATAGCTCTTGGTATTTTATCAGTATAGGGAATCCCCAGGGGAAGAAATTGCTTCTTCTAAGCAAGGTATAGTTTTCTTTTTTAAAAAAAAATTTATTATTTTTCATTTTCAACATTCACTTTTAAAAGATTTTGAATTTTAAATTTTCTTCCCCTCCTTCCTCATTCTCCTCCCCATTAGTTATGTTATAAAGAAGAATTAGAACCAAAGGGAAAAGCCATGAGAAAGAAAAAAAAAAGGCAAAATAGTATGCTTTGATCTGCATTCAGACTTTATAGCTCTTTCTCTGGATGTGGATTTTATTTTCTATCATGACTCTTGAAATTGTCTTAGATCATTGTATTGCTGAGAAAAGCTAAGTCTGTTAAAGTTGGTCATAGCACAATGTTGCTGTTACTGTGTACAATGTTTTCCTGGTTCTGCTCACTTCACTCAGCATCAGTTCATATAAGTCTTTCCAGGTTTTTCTGAAGTCTGCCTGCTCATCATTTTTTATGGAACAGTAATATTCCATTACATTCTTATACCACAACTTATTCAGCCATTCCCCAATCAATGGGCATTCCCTCAATTTCTAGTTCTTGGCCATCACAAAAAGAGTTGCTATAAATATTTTTGTACATGTGGGTCTAGTGTGTTGTTTTTTTTTTAAGAGTTGCCTAGAGCACTGAGAGGGTGAGTGAGCTGTCTAGGGTTATGAAGAAGCCAAGCCAAACTTGAAACTGAGTCTTCTTAGCTCCAAGTAAACATATGCAAAATGAATTTAAAATAAATAGAAGGGGGTGGCTAGGTGGTGCAGTGAGTAAAGTGCTGGCCTCAGAGTCAGGAGGACCTGAGTTCAGTTCTGACCTCAGATGCTTAACACCCACACAAAAAAACTAGCTGTGTAACCTTGGGAAAGTTACTTAACCCCAATTGCCCTCCAAAAGGCACAAAATAAAATAAAATAAATAGAAGGCAGTTATTAAGGGGGGCACCGGCAGTTGAAGGGGTCATGAAAGGGATCATGCAGAAAGGGTCACTTCAGTTGTCTTGAAGGAGTTGAGTCTTGAGGCAGAGGTGAGGAGGGAGTGTGTATCAAGTATAGGGCGATGTCCAGGGCAAAAGCAGCAAGGCCTGGAGTCAGGAGGATTCATCTTCCTGAGTTCAAATCAGGCCTCAGACACTTACTAACCCTGGGCAAGTCACTTAACCTTATTTGTCTCAGTTTCCTCATCTGTAAAATAAGCTAGAGAAAGAAACAGCAAACCACTCCAATAACTTTGCCAATAAAACCCCGAAATGGGGTCACGAAGAGTCAGATATGACTGAAAAAAGACTGAACAATAACAAATAACAGGGTAAAGGCACAGAGACAGACTACAGTGTGTTAGGAACAGAGAGAAGGCCAATTTCCCTGGACCAGAGAGGGCAGGAAGGGGAGACTGCAACGACAGGTCAAGACATAGTTAATAAGGGAATTTGTTTTGCCTCTTGTTACATATTTGTAATGTGTTTTGTTTTTCTTGACTTCTTAATGAGTGGGAGAGGGGGAGAGAGAGAATTTGGAATGAAAACAAAATAAAATTGAACTAAAAAAAAACGAAAGATAAGTTGGGGACAAGTTATGAATGGCAAAGGAGTGTTTTTCTATTAATACTGAAGGGATCAGAGAACAACTGGAATTGATCGAATGAGTAAAATCTGTGCTTTAGAAATGTCCCTTCGTCAACTGTGTGGAAGAGCACTGGAGAGGGGAGGGATCTGAGTCTAGGAGAACAATAGAAGGCTGTTAGATTAGTCTAGGTGAAAGGGGATGAAGACCTGAATTGAGGCAGTGACTGTGTGAGTGGAGAGAAGAGCTTGGATATGAGAGATACTGCGGAGGAAGAAACTAGATCTGGCAACTGATCAGAGGTCTGGGTGAGGAGAGAGAAGAGTCTAGAGCATAAATAAGCTAGCTTAACAAAAGGTAGTTTTGAGTGAGGGAGGCCTGTGCAAGGCCACCAGCCTCACTTTCTCCTCAAGAGCCATCTGTGGCCAGGTATCCATCAGGATGACAGGATATGGCCTGGGATGCAGTGGGAGACTTTGGCCCTCTTAAAAGGTGGTATAGGCGGGCAGCTAGGTGGTACAGTGAGTAGAGCACTGGCCCTGGAGTCAGGAGGACCTGAGTTCAAATCTGGCCTCAGACACTTAACATAAATACTCATGTGACCTTGGGCAAGTCACTTAAGCCCAATTGCCCTCCAAAAAAAAAAAGGAATAAAAAAGAGGTGGTATAGGGAAGGTTCTGCCTTCCCTAAATGGACAGGGAAATAGGAGTCTCTTTCTAGGTTGGGGCAAGGGCAGTTGACATGCCAAATTGAAGTTCTACTATTTGCAATACATACAATTCACCTTAACCACCCTTCAACCTTTTCCAAAGGGTGTCATGGTCCCAGAAAATTCTTCCATTGGAGCTGGAAGGGGTCAGGTAACACCTGAAGGAGCTGATGGTCACCAGAATTGTCACAGAGCTTCATAATCTGTATGCCTTTCCCAGGGTATACCCTTCAGGGAGTTTAAGATGCCTTGGACTGTCCATTGGGCAGCCAGTGGTGTTCAGGATTAGATCCTTGAATGCGTACAATTGTATTATAATGGCAAAGGAAGATAAAGAAAAGAATATTTTCCTCTGCCCATTTGCCATCGAATCTGAGCATATGCCAGCAAAGGATTTGGGGACCCTCTTAGGGAAAGAGGAATGCTTACCAGGGTCTCTGCCATGTGGGTTAGGTTAGTTCTTTTGTTTTTCCTTTACAAATTATTATTTATTTTAACATTCTTTAAAAATATTTTTGAGTTCCAAATTTTCCTCCCTCTCTTCCCACCCCCACCCATTGAGAAGGCAAGCAATATGATATCAATTATACATGTGAAGTCATGCAAAACATTTCCATATTAGCCATGTTGCAACAACAACGAAAGCAAGAAAAATAAAGTGAAAAAATTATGCTTCAATCTGCGCTCAGAATTCATCAGTTCTCTCTTTGGCATTTTTCAAGATTCCTTTGGAATTGTCTTGTATCATTGTATTTATCAGAGTAGCTAAGTCATTCACAGTTGATCATTGTACAATATTGCTGTTACAATGTTCTCCTGGTTCTGCTCACTTCATTTGCATCAGTTCATTTAAGTCTTCCCAGGTTTTTCTGAAACCATTCAGTACCATTTCAATACAATACAATAGTATTCCATCACAATCATACATCACAACTTGTTCAGTCATTCCACAGATGATGGGCACCCCTCAATTTCTGATTCCTTGCCTCCACAAAAGTTGCTATAAATATTTTTGTGTATCTAGGTTCTTTATCTAGGCTAGTTCTTTTCCCTAACAGGCAAAACATCCTTGAAATTTGATGGGTTCAAGGAAATAGAAACTTGGGTCAATGGCAAGGCTTCCTGGTTGCCTGAGGAAAAAAAAGCACTTTACCTGCTCTGAATGTCTTTCCCCTGTTAGAGCTAAGTAATGGACTAGAAGTGTCTCCTTTCATTCTAATCTTGAACCTGAGGTCCCAGACCATCCCGAAGCAAGCCTGGCTTACTACACCTCTTCACCCTGGCTTTTGATGGTGCAGTGGATAGAGCACCAGGCTTGGAGTCAGGAAGACCTGAGTTCAAATCCAGTCTCAGACACTTTAACTGTGTGACCCTGGGCAAGTCACTTAATCCTGTTTGCCTCAGCTATCTCATCTGTGTAATGAGCTAGAGAGGAAATGGTAAATCACTCCAATATCTTTGCCAAGAAAACCCCAGATAGGGTCATGAAGAATCAGATGTGACTGAACAGCAAGACGTGGAGCATAGAGTCAAGGAAATCTGAATTCAAATCCAGCTTGTAGTATTTATTAATTGTATGACCCTAGGCAAGTCACTTAACCTTTATCTGCCTCAGTTTTCTCATCTACAAAGTGGGAGTAAGAATAGCATCTACCTTTTGGATTGTTGTGAGGTCAAAATAAGATAATATTTGTAAAGTGCTTTGTGAACCTTATTAAAGCTTAACGTAAGTGCTAGTTATTGTTATTATTTGGAAATATGTTGGGAGACCATGAGGAAAGGCCATCAGAGGTCAGAAGTCATCTAGAAACCACTGACCCAAAGTTGTCAAGTTCTTCAGAGCCTTTGTCACATAAATAGGTCATATAACATCTCTGTGAGGAGCAAGAGCTGACCCATAGGAGACAGAAGAAATATTATCCCATAGAGAACTGAAGACCATCCCTGGAATTTGGCAGCCAGTTAAGTTTGTGAAGAGCTATGCCAATATAGCTAAGCCTCTTAATGTTCTCATTCATGGTGATATGAATAGGTAAACAGGAGTTTATTAAGCCCCTACTATTTGCCAACTGTTGTTTGAGGCACTGGGGATGTAGTCTCTGCCCTCAAGTAGTTTACATTCTACTTCATAGAATTCAGTATTTTCCGGATAATTGAATCCAGGCTACACAAAATAGAGACAAAGAGATTGGGGCAGGGGACAGACACCATTAACAATTAGATGACCAGGAAAGGGCTCTTGAAGGAGTTGGGCTAAGTCCTGAAGGGAGCTAAGGGCTTCCAAAAGGTGGAGGTGAGGACAGGAGAGCAGTCTGGTATGTGCTTGAGAAAAAGGGTAAGGAGACCTGAGCCCTCTGGGGCCACACACACACACACACACACACACACACACACACACACACAAGAAAGTCCTCAACAATGTGATTAACTGCCTCATATATGTGTGACACTTCATATAATGATAATAATCAGTTAGCATTCATATAGCCCCTACACTTCCTGCGAAGGTCTCTGGGTGGGCAGATGGTACATCTTTTTTTTTTTTTAAAGCAATCGGGGTTAAGTAACTTGCTCAAGGTTACATGGCCAGTTATTTCTGGGTGTGGTGCTGAGTATCTGAGCCCGGATTTGATCCAGGTCATCCAGACACTGGAGCCAGTGCTCTTACTCGCTGTGCTACCTGGCCGCCCCTATGGTACATCTTTCAATCCATCCAAAAGGATGAGAGGCACAGGGCTGAGTAACTTCAGGGAATTATTGTAAACGGAGTACCTAAGGTTGTTTTGATTCTACTCTGAGGCAAATATTTAGGAGGAGAATCACCACACTTTATTGATGGTTAGCATTGGAGACGCAGGAAGCTAGAGAAAAGGTAGGGGAAGTACTTAGCTGCATGATGGTCCGGCGGCTGGAACTTTAAGGAAGAGAGTAAGGGGGAGTGAGGAGAAAAATACCAAGAAAGCTCCTGACCACTGACCCACTCACTGGTGGCTGGCTCATGAAGCATCATCAGATCTCAGATTCACCTGGAATCCACTGGAATTAGAGAAGATGATCATCAATGGTCATATGGGGAGAAGGGGAGAGAAGACTCAAGGCCAGACAGCCCATCCTCCCCTGTCCCCTCCCTCTTCTCATGACTCCAGGGGACCAAGCCCCATAAAGTATGAAGTTGGCTTTGGGATGCACTTGCCTCAGCACCTATAACTTGAGACTGAGCTCAAGAAGACAAAGGAGGAAGTTGGAAAGTTCAGATTAACATGAACAGCTGTTTTTCATACTCAGACCTTGGAGGACTTTAGTGTTATACCTTTCCTGTTCTGTTTTCATCAGTAAATGTCCTTCATTCTATATGATGGGACAATTAGAGCACTGAGCCTGGGGTCAAGAAGCCTGAGTTTGAAGCCAGCCTCAAATGCTTACTAGTGATGTTACCCTGGGCAAGTCTTGTAATTTCTATTTGCCTGTTTCCTCTTCTGTAAAATGGGGATAATAACAGCACCTACCTCCCAGGGTTGCTGTGGGGATCAAATGAGATAATTATTGTAAAGTATTTGGCACAGTGCCTGGCACAGAGTAAGCACTATGTAAATGTTAGCTATTATTATTATTATATGTAACATGCACTGGAAATACCTTGGGTTTCCTTCCCTGAAATTGCTGGATCCTTTAGATTCCAAGCAAGGATAGGAAAAGACAGGGAACTGGGAGTGAATTGCCTGGGACTTTTAATGTGAAAAGATTTACCAAGGTAGCTTAATGATGATCTGCAACAGGACATTTCAAACCTGAAAATGGACTCTCCTACTTCCCAGAAGCATTCCAGACACAACAAAGTGCCACTCTGCAGCATGGGCCAGCTCCGTGCTAAAGGGTAGGGGTCATTCTGTCTGTTAAATAGGCAAACTGTCCCCTCTCCTCTGGGCATCCGTGGGTCAGAGCATAAACTACATGCAGTGAACCCACTGTTAAACACCTGGATGCCAGAGGTTTCCTGGAAAGCAGAAAGAAGAAGGGGGAGGCGACGCTCAGCAGGGAGGTGGTATGGTGGCCCCCAGGGGATGATCGGGGCACTTTCTGGTCTCGGGTCCTCCAGTGAATGCCCTGCCTAAAGCAGAAGGCTTTTGTTTGACTGGCTGGCTAGGCTGGCTGGCAGCAAGGCATTCCTCACTGAGCTTTTCCCCACAAGACTTTGATCCTGGAGCCTGGGGGCACTGCTGTCTTAGCAAGAAAGCATTCAAGCACGCCCAAAGGCGTCCGTGCCAGGGTGACGGGAAGCTGAATGTACACATCTTCCCTGCGGCAGCTGAGAAGAGCGGCTGGGACTCACTGACTTGGAAGTCTTAATGCAACATCTTTCTCTTTTAATTCCATTTGGTAGTTGCACTGTATTCTTTAACACAAATGGGTAGCATGGATCGGAGCCCCGGCATGCTTCTGGCATCCGGGTGTCCACTTTTGGGGGGTTTCATGAAGTTAGGAGAGAGAAAAGTTGAAGAAAAATGGGGCTTGCACAGATGTCTTGGCAGCCAGCTACCTATGCAAAGAGAGGGAACTGGGGCGCCACCTGGTGGTGGTGCTCTAAGGAGCTACTAACCGGGAGGCTCAATTGTCTGTGCTGAAGTTTCATTCTGGCTTAATTCCGTGAAGTTGTTGTTCAGTCATTTCAGTCATGTTCGACTCTTCATGACCTCATTTGGTTGTTTGTTGTGTTTTTGGCAAAGATAGTGGAGCGGTTTGCCATTTCCTTTTCCATCTCACTTTACAGGTGAGGAAACTGAGGCAAACAAGGATAAATGGCTTGCCCAGGGTCACACAGCTAGGAAGTATCTGAGGCTGGATTTGAACTCAGGTCTTTCTGATTCCAGGCCCATAGCTCTATCCACTAAGTCATCTAGCTACCCTTTCCATGAATATGGAGGTCTTATTTTCTTGTTTAAAATGCCTACTGCAGTTCAGCATTAAGCAATCTTGGATAGCTATTTCAGGCCCCTCTAGTGCAAAGGTAAGCAGGGATATTCCTGTGGAGAGGAGAAACTCCTCCTACAAAAATAAACACTCACGGTCACATAGACACACATGTATTATATATATGCACACATTTTCACACACATGCAAAGAATTATAAGCACGTATATAACATACAATATATGTGTGTCACATGCACGCACACATATAACACATATGTACAAATGCATAAATACACATAACATGCAAATATATGTGTGTGAATAATCAAAATCAAAATTTGGAAAGACTCTAAGATTGCACAGGCAGCTAGATTGTTCAGTGGATAAAACACTGGGCCTGGAGTCAGGTAGAATTAAAATGTAACCTCAGACACTGACTGTGTGACTCTGGGCAAGTCCCTTAAACTCAATTTCCTCATCTGTAAAAGTGGGGATTATATTAGCATCCACAGTCCAGGGTTGTTGTGAGGATCAAATGAGATGGTAATTGTAAAACAATTAGCACAGTGTCTGGCACATAGAAAGTGCTATATAAATGTAGACATGATTATTACTGCAGTAACTAGGTAGTATAGTGGATAGTATACTGGGCCTGGAGTCAGGAAGACTCACCTTCCTGAGTTCAAATCAGTTAACCCTGTTTGCCTCAGTTTCCTCATCTGTAAAATGAGCTGGAGAAGGAAATGGCTAACTGCTCCAGTATCTTTGCCAAGAAAATCCCCAATGGAGTCATGGAGAGTCAGACACAATTGAAATGACTCAATAGCATTATTTTTATTGGAACAAACCAAGTGAATTATGAATTTTGATGAGATTAAGTCATGCCTTTATTTAAGGTAAAAGGCCAGAGACATTGTAAGGGGAAGAAAATGTGTCTTAGTCATTCATACTACAAGAGATTTTCCAGTGCTCACTTTCAGCTTGCACCTGCACAGTTAGTCAAGCTGATAGCACAGGGTTTGAAGTGCCATCTGGTGGCATACCCAGATAGAGCACCCTGAGTAGATGCCCATCCACTCTCTCTTAGTGTCAATAAAAGCAAGTGCTTTTATAATCTGAGCACATAACCATTATATATTGACTTTTGCAGATGCAAGCAAGCCCTTTGTTTTATGTACTGATACCAGCTAAGAAGGCTTTGGGAGCAGTTTTATGCCAGAAGAATAATGACCATCAGGAGTCTGTGGCATTTGCCAGTAGAGAACTCTATAATAGTGAGATTTACTATCCATAACAGAACAGATTTTTTGGCTTTAGAACGAACTGTAACCGACAAGTTCTGACACTATGTATATGACTTACCATTCCAAGTATGGCTAGATGACAACTCACTATAGTCTGACATAACATGACAAGTTGGATGCTATCAACCAGAAGTGGATAGCAAAGCTAGCTGACTGAGTTCTGTAGGCATTACCAGCCAGAGAAGACCAGTGTGTGCTGCAGAATTCCTGTCCCAAGGATCCATGGTGATACCCAAGGAGAGGGGAGGTGATCTGTGGGCCAAAAGGAGCAGGTCATTTGCATTAGAAAGTGCAGCATAGGCGTGGGGCTTCCTCCAAAGTATCCCCTCTGTAGAAGCAAATGCAGTAGCAGTCTTCTCTGTTCTAGGGGATTTTGTTTGATTGGCAGCAGGAGTAGCTGCAGGACAAAGGTCTGTGAGAAGAGATACAAGCCAACAAACAAATGGGAAGTGCCCCTCTGGAGCTTGAGAGATGGGGAGCTTGAGAGAATATTGTATGCAGAGCCATTTGGGGAAGAATATGGAAGTGCACGAAAGGGAATAGAATAAATAAACCTGGAAACATAGGCTAGGGACAGATTGTGAATGTTAACTAGACCAGTTTGTATTTTATCCTAAGCAGAAATTAGAGCTTTGTGAATAAGAGGTGAAATGATCAGACCTGTACTTTAGTAATATTACTGTACTTTGACAACTATGTTCAGAAGGGGAGGGAACAAGCAGTCACTAAGCACTTACTTATGTCAATAATGTGCTATGTAATTTACAAATATTATCTCACTTAATCCTCATGGATTATTTCCCTGGAATAGAGAGGGGAGATTGTTGTTTGTCCTTCATTCTCAAAGACCATGACATCCAGAAGGTGATGCCATGAGATGCAACTAAATTGGATTTAAATAAGAGAGGGCTGTGCAAAGTCAGCAGCCTCACTTTCTCCTCCAGAGCCATCTGGGTCCAGTAGCCAGACACACATCAGAACGACCATAGATGGACCCCAGAGAAGGGAGATACTTGAGAAAGGAGACCAATCAGGCAGTGATTCCAATAATCCAATTCATCTGGAAGGACAAAAAGTCAGGGATATATCAAGGGAATCAATGAAAAACAAATGTGAAGGAAAGTAGTCTAGTCATACCAGATCTCAATCTGTGTTCTAAAGTAGCAATTATCAAAACAATTTGGTACTAAGAAATAGAGTGGTGGATCAGTGGAGTAGATTAGGTACAAATTACATTATAGCAAATGATAATAGTCATCTAGAAGATGATGAACCCCAAAATCCAAGCTTTTGGAACAAAAACTCATTATTTGACAAAAACTGCTGGGAAAACTAGAAAGCAATATGGCAGAAACTGAATATAGACCAATATCTCACACCATATACCAAGATAAGGTCAAAATGGGTACAGGATTTATACATAAAGGGTGATACCATATAAGCAAATTAGGAGAGCATGGAATGGTTTATTTGCCAGATTTATGGATAAGGTAAGAATTTAGGGTGAAAGAAAATATAGAGAGTGCTACAAAATGCAAAGTAAATCATTTTGATTATATAAAAAAATTGCAATAGTCTAAATGGTATTAGATGAAAGAGATATTGTGATGGCAGAATCAACAATACTTGGTTGCTCCTTGAATACATTTAGTTAGGAATGAATCTGAGGTTGTAAACCCATACAACTGGGTGGATGGTGTTACCTTTAATAGAAACAGAGAAATCAGGAAAAAAAGAGTGAATTTGGGGAAAAGAAAATTAATGAGTTCTGTTTTGGATATATTGTGTTTGAGATGCCTACAAGACATTCAGTTGGAAATGTCCTATAGGCAGTTGATGATATGGGACTGGAGCTCTGGAAAGAGACTAGAAAGGGATAAATGGATGTCTGCATAGAAATGATCATTGAAGTCATGGGAGCTGATGAAATTACCCAGATAACGTATGTAGAGAGGAAAGAGAGCTCAGGACAGAGCTTTGGGGTACATCCACAATTAGAGACAGGACAGGACATAGATGATCCAGTGAAGAAAAATGAGAAAGAGCAGTCAGAATGGGAGGAAGAGAACTGGGAGAGTGCTGTCATGGAAATCCATAGAGTATGGGTTTGTCAACAGCTTCAAATACTTTTTAAAAATCAAGAAGGATGGAGATTGAGAAAAGGTCCTTGGTTTGGGCAACTAAACAGTCATGGTCACCTGGGAGAGAGTAGTGATGTGGCCTTGTCCATAGTATCATTCCCTTCCTACCTTGCCCTGGCACTCCTGTTTGCTGCATTCTTGCTTCCTAACCAAGCAGCTAAAGCCTTAATGCTCCACATGGAAAGGGAAGGGGGAGACAAGGCAGGGGAAGGGAAGAAGCATGTATTAAATACCTACTACATGCGAAGTACTGTGCTGGGTGCTTTTATAATTATGATCTCCTTTGATCCTCACAACAACCCTGGGAGGTAGGTGTTGATATGATCTGTATTTTAAACTTAAGGAAACTGGGGCAGACAATGGTTAGGTGAGTTACCCAGAGTTACACAACTAGTAAGTGAATGAGGCTAGATTTGAACTCAGCTCTTCCTGACTCCAAACCCAGAACTATTCACTGCACCACCTGGCTGCCTCTAGAAAGAGAGATACTATACTTGAAGACAGCTGTCATGTTTTCTTCCCAAGCTAAATATCTCCAGTTCCTCCAGCCAGTCCTCATATGACAGGCATGTTACCATCTTGATTGTCTTCCTGTGGATATTCTCCAGCTTATCAATATTCTTCCTAAATCGTGGCATATGGAACTGAACGCAGTACTGCCAATGGTCTGACCAGAGCACAGAACAGCATGACTATCTGCTCCCTAGCTATGCTTACCATGTTTCTCTTAAAGGAGCCTGAAATTGCATTCACTTTCTTAGCAGACAGATCCCACTACTGATCCATATTGAGTCTGTATTCCCTTAAAACCTTCAAATCACTTTCAGATAAATGGTTTCTGAGTCAAGTTAAGTCATGTCAATAAATATTTGTTAAAAACCTACTATGTTCCAGGCACATTGGTGACATATCTTCTACCTTGAACTTGTGATTTTTTTGAACCCAACTGTAAGACATTAATCTTTATTACATTTCTTCATAGATTCAGCTCAACACTCATAGCTTCTGGAGGTAGGGATCCTAGCTGTCATCCAACATTCTAGCTATCCTTCCTAGTTTTGGACCATTCTAAAATTTGGGCATATCTTTAGTTAACTTATTGATAAAAATATTAAGCACCACAGGGCAACCACAGATCCCTAGATTAAAGATATGATTGACAGAGGGAATGATCTAAGGGGAAAGCTATCAGAGGAGATGAGAATGGGGTCAAGGTACAAGTAGAAGGGTTGACCTTGACAAGGATAAAGACTACCAATGACACAGGCCTCCTTGCATAAGACGCTCCATCTCCCAACTCTTTTTTTTTTTTACTAGCTCTTCCCTATTCTTGGAATGCTCTCCCTCCTCATCTCTTCCTCCTACCTTCCCTAGCTTTCTTCCAGTCCCAGCTGTAGTGCCAATGCAATCTTCACAGTGCCAATGGTCACTATAAATATACCAGCCTAGTGCTTGATCACAAAATATAACAGACTCTCCATATAGAAGACAGAAGCAAAACATTTATTCAGACACCAGAAAACTGAATCCCAAAACCAGTATGCCAATCCTGTCACAGTAACAAAAAAGTTAATAAGCCACAACAGCACAAAGAGCCACACCATCCTTTAGCCTTCCCACAAACCAACATTTATTCATAAGCCTGTCTCCCTTGGATGTGTCCTCTCTTCCCTCTAGTCTCTAGCTTCTCTGACTTCCTGCTTCCAGTGGGCTCTGCTCCACTCTTCAGAAACTCTTCCCACTACAGATTCCAGGTGATTACATTCAGCCTATTAGGGGGAAGAGTATATTTTCAAACCAGGGAAGGTCTTCAAATTCCCTTAGGGTTATTAAGGGGCAGGGAAGATCTTTAAATTACCATTACCATTACACCAGCTAATATTCCATCTTCTATAAGAAGCTTTTCCTGATTTCCCTTAATGCTATTGCCTTCCCTTTGTTGATTGTCTTCAATTTATCCTCTCATATCTTGTTTGTACATATATGCATGTTTTCATGCTCTCTCTCTCATTAGATTGGAAGCTCCTTGAGAATAGGGCTTGCTTTACCTTTCTTTGTACCCTCAGCACTTAGCACAGTGCCCAATATATAGTAGATACTTAACAAGGTTTATTTACTGAATCACTGACTCTTTCTTAGAGAATGGAACTGGGTGGACATACTGGGGGAATAGAATTAAAGGATTTGAAGGTCAAGAAGAAGGAGCTCATGGCAGTTTTTCTCAGTGAAACAGGAGGGGAGGTCTTTTGTTGAGAAGGAACTGGTAGAAGGGAGCATAGGGAGAGGAAGATTAGAGGAGAAGGAATAATTATTGCAGAGAAAGCGATATTAGTCAAAGAGCCCATTAGAGAAGAATAAGGGAATTGTCATGCAACAATTATATATAATTGATATTATATATATAACAGGACATTTTAGTGGATTGTAGTGCCAACACAATATTTATAGCACCCATGATCACAATAAAGACCGTGACTATAAATATCAGATGACGTTCAATCGCAAAATACACCAAACTCTCCAGATAAAGGACAGAACTGAAACATTTATTTAGACACCAGAAAACTGAATCCCAAAACCAGTAAGCTGATTCCATCATAGTACCAAAGATATTCAGAAGCCATAATAACACTGAGAGCCACAGCATCCTTTAGCCTTCCCACAAACCAATACAAGATCAATAACTACTCACAAACTCTCTATTTCCTTGCCTGAGTGTCTTCTCTCCCCCACCATCTGGCTAGCTGTGACCAGCTTCCTGTGGGCTCTGCTTCCCTTCAGCAAACTCCTCCCACCACAGGCTCCATGTGACCATATTCAACCTATTAGGGGGCAGAGTTTACTTTCAAAGCAGGTCTTCAAACTCCCCCCTTGGTTTATTAAGGGTCAGGGAAGATCTTCAAATTCCCATTCCCATTACATGGACCTAGTCAACAATTGCAAGATTTCATTCATCAGATTGAATGAGAGTAGGAATAGAGAAGTCTTATGGGTTGGGGTAGAAGGTCCAGGCTGAGGCTTCAAATGAATTGTGATAGGGCAAGAGATTCGAGAGCAGAGGATAGTATATACTGAACTGGCCAAGGGATGAATGAAGTTAGACAACCACTTGCTGGTTGTTAGTATACATGGATTCATGCTTTGTGTGGGGGGTTGCACTAGGTCATGGGATATTAGAATTGGAAGAGATCTTCAAGGTCCTTTAGATCAACCCCTCATTTTACAGCTGGGGAAACTAAGTCTCCAAGAGAGTTTCAGGAACTTGCATAAAATCACGGAGTTGTTGAGGAGCCATGGGGGCAGGATTTCAACCCATATCTTTAGTTAATACTCTTAGCTCTTAGTTCAATACTCTTTCTACTGTATCATCCTGGGTTCTCTTGCAACTCTGAGATTCTAGAATTCATTGTACCCACAATGAGGGGAAACCCAAGAGATAATGAGCATGATCATTCCACTGATATTGCTTCTTAGGCTCTAAGATCTCAAAGCCCACATCTCTGCTTAGTATTCCACTTTAAAAAAACGTTTTTGTTGATGTCTTGTTTTTTATATCACCATGCTTTTCCCCAGTATTTTTCCTCTCCCTCTCTCTCCCAGAGAGCCATCCTCTCTAATAAATAGTATTTTCTAAGGACAAAGAAAGAAAAACAAGTAGGAAAAGTCAATCTAAAGGATATTTTTTTTTGCCTTTTTTTGGAGGGGGGAAGGTAGGCCAATTGGGGTTAAGGGATGAGCCCAAGGTCACATAGCTAGTTTTTGTATTAAGTGTCTGAGGCCAGATTTGAACTCAGGTCCTCCTGATTCCAGGGCTGTTGTTCTAATCACTGTGCCACCTACCCCCCCCTTTTTGTGTACATTTCTTATCTCCTACACTATACTGTGAGGTTTTGAAGGCAGAACCCTTGTTTATCTCCACCCTCCAACAGCACATAGTTTGGTATATAGTAGGCATTCAGTAAATTTTTGTCAAATGAATTCTTCATATCCCCCTCCTTGGGAAGGAAACAAAGTCCCTACTCAAGAACAATTAGTGGTTCCCTGCTCTCTGTAGGAAAAAACACAATCTTCTCAACTTGGTATCTAATACTCTTTCATAACTGGTATCCATCTATATTTCCAGGCTTCTTTCATATTACTCTCTTTTACATAGGCTATATTACAGTTAAATTGCTCCCCCCAAACTGACATGACCTCTCTCACCTCTGTGCCTTTGCACAAGCTGTGCCCCAGTCCGGAATACAACCCTGCCCCTACCCCAGTCTCCACCTATTAAGAATCCCCAGCTGCTGTAGAACTGCAGCCTGAGTGCTACTTCTCTCCAAAACCTTATTTATTTGTATATTTGCTGCATCCCAAATTGTAGAGTGGAAGTTCCTGGGCCCGGCGGGTCTATGCATATTTGTTAGGGAGGGGAAGGTTTATTTTTTTGTGTTTTTTTTTTCCAATGAGGTAGGAAGGAGAGAAAATAAATACTTAATTTTTAAAAATTGAAAAGTCAAAAAACAAAGAATGGAAGTTTCTTGAGGGCAGGGACTACTTTGTTTTTGTCTTTCTATCCTCAGTGTCTAGAACAGTGTCTGGCACAGAGGAGTTTCACAAATGCCTGTTAAATTGAATCGGCTCCATGTAAAGTCCTTTGTAAACCTTAACCTGCTAAGTATAAATGTCAGCAATTAGCATTGGGAGGTTCTTTCCAGTTCTGACATTTTCTGTGTTCTATGATTCATAGTTTCAAGGGAAATTCATGAATAAGAATATGAGTTAGAATGAGCCTTAGGGCAAAAAATGTCAGAGTGGGAAGGAATTCGGAGGGCTCATTAGGTCCTCCCTTTTCATTCTACTGATTAGGAAACTGAGGTCCAAAGAAGAGAGGTACTTTTCAGAAGGTCATAAGGTAACATTGACAGAATCAATCAATCATAAAGCTTTTAACTGTGTCTGCTGTTCAGTTTCAGTCAGGGAGTGGTTTGCCCTTTCCTTCTCCAGCTCATTTTACAGATAACGGAACTGAGGCAAACAGGGTTAACTGACTTGCCCAGGGTCTCATAGCTAGTAAGTTTCTGAGGCTTGATTTGAACTCAGGAAGAGGAATCTATCTGGTTCCAGGCCCTTTGTGTTTTGTGCACTATGGTACCACCTAGCTGGCTTAATTAAGTACCTACCAGACCCCAGACCCTGTGCCTAGTACTGGAGACAGGAAGATAAAAAGTAAACCATCACCGGCTCCAGTGTTGGGATGACCTGGATCAAATCCGGGCTCGGATACTCAGCACCACACCCAGAAATGACTGGCCGTGTAACCTTGAGCAAGTTACTTAACCCCTATTGCTTTTAAAAAAAAAAAATAAACCATCTCTGCCCTGAAAGGGCATAGGTTCTATAAGGGAAACAATACTGGCACCTATAAATAAATACAAAAGATATGCAAAGTAATGGGAAGGGTGATGAGGGGCTGAAGGATTAGGAAAAGTCTCTGGGTGTGTGATGACTTAACCTGGGCTTTGAAGGGATTTGGAGATCCTAAGAGGCAGAGGTGAGGAGAGCCCGTATTCCCAGCATGGGGAGCAGAGTTTGCAAAGGAAGAGGTGGGAGATGAAATGGTATGTGCCAGGAATAGCAAACAGGCCTGTTTTACTGGAAGGTAGACTGAGGGCTGGACCAGGAAGGGAACTTCCTCTACCAAGGCCGGTCAGCCCCTTCTCTGTGGTTTATGACCTTAGAGAGTGGCCTAAAATGTCAAATACCCGGTCAGCTGAGCCCAGCCGGCCCATGACACTCCTGGGAGTGCAGCCTGAATCAGAGGAGGATGTAACTGGGAAATAGCAAAATAAATAAAATACAGTAAGACTTAGATATAACCCCAGTCCCAAAGCCTCTTGATACGGGACTCTCTCTCCTCATTGGTGGGGGGAGATGAAAGCCCTTTCACCCATGGGGGATGGAGAGGGAGAGGTCAGTCTTCTTCAGAAAGTCACAGAATCTCTTCCAACTATGGGTGCTTCCAGCCTTGGGAAGAAAGAGGCCAATCACACTTCAGGTTACTGGGGGAAGAGACTCTGGGAAGACAGGAGAGGAGTCCTGGGTGGTCTCCATCATATCCCCATCCCCAACTTGCTACCTTAGAGACTTTGGAAAGTTTCCTGTTGGGGGAGATCCAGTATTCTCTCTCTCAGATGAGCTGAGTTCCCTTGCTCCCTATGGGAGAGCTCCTTTATTGTCTGGTATATAGTCTCTATGTATATCTTCTCGGATTTCTGTTTTACTGCCAATTTGGATAAATGGGTTTTCTTGGCTGAGGGCTGAGTTCATTGTGGAATTGGTATTTGTTGCAGAAGGGGTCAAGCCTTGGTTATAAAGCTTAAAGTCCTGCTTTCCCCAGTGACAAAACAATTATCAGAAGTTAGACTGAACCTGAAAATCATAATCCCTAGAGGGTCACATGTGGCCTCTAGGCCACAGGTTCTCCTCCCCAGGGTCTAGATTAATAATATTTAAGGAAGCACAGAGAGAGATACATTTCTAGCCTGGCACCCTCTCTGAGAAGAGCAGAGAGACCATCTCTGCCTCCTCCTCCTGCTTCCCTTTCTGGCAGGAATTAAAGTCTCCCTTGGAGAAGGATGGAGGGAGAATGATGTCAAATCCATCTCCCTTCAAGTAACACAATGACATCCTTGTGCTGTATGTGGGGGGCAAGCCCTCACTATGTGTGGGACCTTGTCACACATGGGAGCTCCGTCCATAGGACTAGTAAGGAACTTATGAATTTAATTAATGGAAAGGAATCCATTCCTATTTAATGGGTTAATAGGAACCTATTAAAACTAAGTCAATTTCAAGAAGCCCTCAGGGACCCTTATTTCCAGATTAGTGGCCTTCCTTTCTATTTGAGTTTGTCTCACATAGCCAGAATGTATGAGGGATGAGCCTTGAACCTGGGTTTTCCTGATACCTAAGCTAGCTCTTTTCTATCCACTAAGCCACACTGTCTCTACCAGAATGTAGAATTCATGAAAAGGAGAAATGTGTCATGAAACTGGACAGGTTGGTTAGATCCTGGCTGTCGAGGGATTGCTAAACCCATGATGGGTATGGTGGTACACCCCTGGGATCCCTGATACTAAGGGAGGCTGAAGTTGGTGGATCTCTTGAGTTGGAGAGTTCTGAGTGGTCATACGGCCAAAGTCAATTGGGTGTCTACACTAAGTCTCTTAGGATAGAGTGAGTTCTTAGAAATGAAGGGCCGTCAGGCTGCCTGGGGAAGGACAAAACTGCCCAGATTGGAAATGGAGTGAGTCAAGCAGACATGCTGACTAGTAGTGAGGTTGGACCTGTGAGTGGCCTCTGTACTTCCAGCCTAGGTGAGACATGGAGACGTAGACAACTCCCCCACACACCCACCCAAAGAGGGTTTTGGATTTTATCCTAGAGGCAATGGGGAGCCATAGAGCTTTTTGAGCATGGGAGAGACATCGCCAGACCTGCACTTTAGAAATTTTACTTTGACAGCTGGGGTTGGAGATCATAGTCTTTTGAATAATGGAGACCAAATAAAAGGCTACTGATAGAATCCATTGAGAAGGGCCTAAAATAGAGTGGTGGCTGTGTGAGTGCAGAGAAGGGAATACATGTGAGAGAGTCTTTAGAGGTAGAATTAACAACACCAGGCAATGTAAATTGGACATGTGAAGAAAAGACAATTCGCATCGTTCCTGACCCTGGGCAACTTGAATAGGGTTGGCTGAAGAGGGAGGTAGAGGTGGTGGGGAGGCCTTGGCAGGCAGATTTGCCTTCTCACAAAAGGACCTCTCTCTCTTGTTCTGCATGTGACTATCTCCACCGTCACTGGAACAAGCCACAGCTCCTCCCAGGGGAAGTAAGGGGTTTCTTGGCTGTTGATTTTTGTCTTTCGCAAGCATTGTAGGGCTGGGAAGAGTTGGGGGTGGGGCAGCTGCTGGGAAATGGAAAAGGCAGGGGACACCTCCCCCAAAGAAAGGCCCCCTGACCCACCTCCCATTCACAGGACCCCAAGGCTGGGAAGGTGGGATTCCCACCTTTGCTGGGCCTCTGACTCTTCTCACAGTTGACTGATTAGTTGAAACCACTGACCTCCTGGGCTATTTCCACATCTTCCACTTGGTTGAGATGAAGTCCCCATCATTTTCCCCTCTCTCTGCCATTGCTTTCCCAGCTCACTTCCCGATTCCTCAGGGACCCCCTTTTCATTTCAGACATGTCTCTACACAGGGCCCCCAGGACAGGTCTATTTCAACGAGTGTCTCAGGCTGGGAATAGTACCTTGGGAATAGGACAGTCCTCCAGAGAGACCCTTACTATCCCTGTGAGTTGGCAGTGAGATGGAGTTTAATTAACTTGGAACCTAAACTACTCCATCTTACTTTAAAGAGGACTGTAGGATCTTTCTGAGTAGGTAAAATGGGTAACTGATATTTTCCCCAAATTCCCTAATACTCTGTATCAGAGCAAGAGAGAGAGATCCTTTTTGGGGAAGTCAGACCTGCCTGCCAACCCTGTACCCCTCACCTCTACCTCCCTCTTCAACCAACCTCACCCTGTTCAAGTTGCCTTCAGTAGGGAATGATCCAAATTGTCTTTTTCTCACATAACAAATATTACCTGATGTTGTCAATTTGAATAGATATTTCTTTCTATAAGCATCTAGGTGGCACAATGGATAGAAGACTGGGCCTGGAGTCAGGAAGACCTGAGTTCAAATATTATCTCAGGCACTTACTAGCAGGGTGACCCTGGGCAAGTTACTTAACCCTGTTTGCCTCAGTTTCCTCATCTGTTAACGAGAATAATAATACCACCTACCTCCTAGGCCTGTTAAGATAAAATATTGTAAAGCACTTAGCACAGTGCCTGGTACACAAACATGCTAGTTATTATTCATTAAAATCTCCCTTGGAGAGGGTGAGGGGAGAATTTCGCCTCCCTTCAAGCCATACACAAGGACAGGCCCTCAACATACACGGACCCCTCTCTACCCATGGACTTCCATAGTGCTACATTGAAATTAATTATTATTAACTGTGTGATCCTGGGAGAGTCACTTAAATGCTCTCTTCCTTAGTTTCCCCAACCGGAAAATGGGTATAATAGCACCTGCCTCTTAGTTTTGAGGACCAAATGAAATAATGTAAAGTATAAAGTAAAGTGCTTAGCACAGTGCCCTGTACATTTATTGCTGAGTCGTTTCAATTGTGTCCAACTCTTTGTGACATCTTTTCTTGGCAGAGATACTAGAGTGGTTTGCCATTTTTCTCTTGCTCATTTTACAGATAAGGAAACTGAGGCAAACTAGGTTAAGTGACTTGCCCAGGGTCATACAGTTAGTAAGTGTCTAAGGTCAGATTTGAACTCAGTTTCTCCTGACTCCAGGGCCAATGTTCTATCTACTTTGCCACCTAGTACATTTTAGGTACTTAATAAATGTTTTCTTCTTTCCTTTAGCTGTACCATGTATCACTTATATCTAGTACCATTTATCTGGTACCTTTAGCTTTTTAAAGGAGATATTTCTTAATTGTGAGCTTTTTTCTCCACATTCCAATGTATTCCTATATTAGTATAGATAATCAGAATAGAGTAAGCATTTCCTTTTTTTTTCTTGTATAAAAGATGACTTACAGGAAAATCAAGTTGAGTTTATACTCAAACACATTACGTTTATCTCTTCTACATCATGACTTTCCCATCTCGGTTTCAATATAGCACAAGTTGGCATAAGAAATTAAATGACAATTTTTGGGGAATTTTGCAGAATCAGCAGACGAATCCCAAAGTGAATCCCAAAGGATATGGAGATGGCAATAAGGATTAGAAGACAAAGAAATAGAGAAATCTCCCTCTCCCTCACAGTGGCCAGAGACCATCTCCAAACAGCTGGGTGAGGTGGGCCCACTCCAGACCTTCTCTTAACCATCAGCCCCCAGGCCTGACCAAGATATCACACAAAGAAAACCTACGAGCTACCTATCTATTCAGAGATGACGGACCATCTTACCTGTGAGGAACCCCCAAACATAGAATGTCAGTGCCAGAGGCTACTTGGGATCTAGAATTTCAGAGCTAGAAGGAGCACTAGAACATAGAATGTTAGAGCATGAAGGATTAGGCCATCAACAAATACATGTCAGATGCCTTCTTTGTGCTCGGCACTATGCAGAGACTGGGGATATAAGTACAAAATAGGAAACCATTCCTCTTCACAATGAACTTAACATCTGATGGGATAGACAACAAGTTTAGATGAGTACATGGAGGATACTGCATAAACATAAAGTCGATAATGCAAAGCGATTTAGGAGAGAGGGAGTTAGCGGAGTTAGAATTGGGAAAGTTTCATGAACAAGATGGTGCCTGAACTGGATTTTAGAGGGAGAGAGGGACCCTGTGAGGCAGAGGAAAGGAGGAAATGCATTCCAGGCATGGCGGTGACCTAGTGCACCTTAGAATGTGGGAAATAGAATGTTAGCAGTAATAGCAGCATTGTATGATGAAGAACAGTCAACAGCAATACAATGACCCAAGACAATCCCAAAGGACTAATGATGAAGTATGCTATCTGCCTCCAGAGAAAGAACTGATACTGTCTGAATACAGGCTAAAGCATGCTGAAGAGAAAAGAAGAGGAAAAGAGGAAAGGAGAGGAAAGGGAAGGGAAGGGAAGGGAAGGGAAGGGAAGGGAAAGGAAGAAGAAAGGAAAGAGGAAAGGAAAGGAAAGAAGAAAGGAAAGAGGAAAGGAAAGGAAAGGGGAAAGGAAATAGAATGTTAGAATTGGGAGATACTTTAGAATATAAAATATAGCCATAGACCTTAGAACAAGGAACACCAAGGCCCCTGAGATTAGAACATGGTCTATCAGAGTGGGGAAGAGGCCTCAGAAATTACATAATTCAGCACCTCACTTTTCAGAGGAAGAAACCAGGGTCCAGAGAGGGCAATAACTTTGCGTGAGGCACATAGTGAGTAAGTGGCAAACCTGGGACTGGAACTCAGGTTTTCTGAGTCATAGCCCAGCGTTCTTGCCCCCCCCCCCCCATCATGCTAATGATTCACTATCTTTGGTCTTGAAGTCCTGGAGAAAACCAGGTATACCCCTGGCCACCTCTGATGACAGAAAACTCCACTCTGAGCCTCCTGGCCTGAGATCTGGATTCTCATCCCAGTTCTTCCATTAATGGGCTATGTGATTTGGAGTCATTCACTTGTCCTCCCAGGGCCTCACTTTTCTCTTATGCAAGATGGAACAGTAGTATTAAATGACCTCCTACATCATTTTCAAGCTAATTCTATTCTTTGAAACCATGATTGTTCAGAGACAGGAGGCAGGATCACATAATGAATGGGATGGACTCAGGAAATGAAATCAGGAGAGAGGTGGGTTCAAATGTCAGCTCAGATATTTACTATCTATGGGCAGGCCTCTGCCTGCTCTAATGCCCTCCCTGGGCAATGTCACCCCAATGCTACTATGGCAGATCAAAGGAAGAGGTCAGTGGAGCAATCCTTGTACATAGTAATAGTAGTAGTTAAATGAATGAATGAATGAACAAGAGGAATGATTTCAGTTAAATTGTCTGCCCTGTTGTGGTTTTAATAGCTAGCTTATATATGGTGCTTTAAAGTCTACAAAACACTTTACAGGTATTATCTCATTTGATCCTTGCAATAACCCTGGGAGATCAGAAAGAAGGAAAGGAAATAAGCTTTTATTAAGTGCCTACTATGTGTCAGACATGACTCTAAGTACTTTACAAATAGCCTCTCCTTTGATTCTTACACCAGCCTTGGGAGAAAGGTGCTATTATGATCCCCATTTAATACTTGAGGAAACTAAGGCAGACAGGAGTTAAGTGACTTGCCCAGGGAGACATAGCTCCTAAGTGTCTGAGGCTGGATTTGAACTCAAGTCTTCCTGACTCTAGTCCCGGTGCTCTATCCACTGCACCTCCTAGCTGGTGATAAAAGAAAATCTTGTTAGGCATTGTGTGGAAAATGACCTATCTGAGTCTCAGCCTATCTATGCAATGGGCACAACAATTCTTTTATTATCTACTTTACCGTAATTGCTAAGCCCCACACATGGACGCACCCTCCCCTACATATAAGTGAGTTATTATTTTTATGATCATTGTCATTATTATGATTGGGACCTTTCCAGAGACTGCCCAGCAATTCACGCAGGGCTTGCTTGGGAGACACTGAAAGCCTGGCTGCTGATTTGGTTTTCTCTCCCTGGCACCACCTCCAGAATGCTGGAGAAAACTCGCTCCAGTTCTGGTAAGTACTTGGAGGCTTCCCTGGCAGGGGGTGGTTCCCAGCAGTGGGCAGGAGGATCGATGGGTGGCCAACTGTTCCCGAACAGGAGCTAAAAAGCCTGCAGCAGAAAGAAAGAGGAAGGAGAGCCATCTCTTCTGAGCCCTGTGCAAAAGCTTAGAAGTCCAATGCTCCTGGTGAGATTCCAGCTGATGATTTCCTGCCACCAGCCTGCCTTGAATTGAATAAACACCTATTTAATGGAAGCAGGACAGTGGGGGAGGGAGAGAAGCAATGGGTTGGGAGTTAGGAGTCTTGGGTTTAGGTCTTGGCACTGACATTTACTGGCCAGAGGACCCCAGGCAAGTCACTTTCCCTTTCTCATTGCTCTTCCCTTATTTGTCAATAAGGAGATTGGACCAGATGATCCTGAAAGCCCTTCCAGCCCCAACATTCTATGTTCTATGTTATAAGGGCCCTCTTAGAGTTAATATTCTAGGTTCTTTTCCAGACTACACATTCTATGTTCTTTTTTTAAATAAATTAATTTATTTATTTTTAGTTTTCAACATTCGCTTCTATAAGTTTTAAATTTTCTCCACCTCCCTCCCTTCTCCCCTCCCCAAGACAGTGTGTAATCTGATATAGACATTACACATACATTCTTATTAAACATATTTTCACATTAGTCATGTTGTATAGAAGAATTTAGAACGAATGGGAGGAACCATGAAAAAAACTAAACTAAACTAAAAAAGGGAGCAAATATTATGCTTCGATCTGCATTCAGACTCCATATTTCTTTCTCTGATGTGTATGGCATTTTCCATCATGGGTCTTTTGGATTTGTTTTAGGTCCTTGCATTGCTGAGAAGAGCTAAGTCTGTATCAAAGTCAGTCATCACACAATGTTGCTGTTACTGTGTTCAATGGTCTCTTGCTTCTGCTCGTTTCCCTCAGCATCAGTCCATATAAGCCTTTCCAAGTTTTTCTGAATTCTACCTGCTCATACTTTCTTATAGTACAATAGTATTCCATTTACATTCATATACCACAGCCTGTTCAGCCATACCGCAGTTGATGGGAATCCCCTCAATTTCCAATTCTTGGCCACCATAAAAAGGGTTGCTATAAATATTTTTGTACATGTGGGTCCTTTTCCCATCTACACATTCTGTGTTCTAAATGTCCTTCCTGATTCTGATATTGTTCATTTCTTCTATTTCTGTAAGGGTTCTTTTTAGCTCAGATATTCTGTGTCCTAAAGGCCTTCCCTAAATTGGACATTCTATGTTTTGTCATGGAACACCCTCTCTGGGCTACTCCCTCAACTTAACAATTAAACTTAATAGTTAGGTCGTGACTACCCCAGCCCCTACTACTGTAACGCCTAAGTCCCAACAAATGTGTGTCTCATTTACAGTCAGTCACTAGAAGAGAAGCAGAACCAAGGAAGCAGAGTAGAAGGAAGATGCACATTGAGCTCCCCTCTCCATCACCCCCTCATCCCCACCCCTGCCACCAAAGTGCTCCAGACAGATCTGAAAAATGCACCAGACTGAATCCTAATTGAGAAACCCAAGGGAAAAAAAAGTCTTTTTTTACCCCCAGTCCAGATCAGTATAGGAAGACAGATAAGAGAGGTCTGTGAACACTGGAGATCAGGTCTGGCCAGAAACAAGCCACTCAGAGCATTCCAATGTAAGGAGAGACTGGGCCCCAGGGCAAAAAGAGACCTCAGATCTGTGTCAGATTCATAGCAAGTATAATGAGCTCTCAACACCATTAGCACCATCATGGCTCCCAAACCCCCATTGGAACACTTGTTCAGGGTGTGGGAACAAGTGCCAAGTGAAGCTTTGTCACTGTCCTGTTCCAGGTCACAGGTCTAAGGTGAACTGAAGAAGGCACCTGCACCAGAGGTAGCATTCTGGGATAAGGATCAGTGTCAGACTCTAAGCTGTGTACCCAGAAAGCTCAGAAGCAAGCAGCAATGATGTGACTCAGATCCCCCTCGAGAGCAGAGCAGGGGCTCAGTTCCAGCTCTAGCCCAGCCAGCAGAGGAATAACCAGGGCAGGAATCTCAGACCTAAGTGTAGCCTGTAGTTTTCTTGCTCTGAATTAGCAGAACTTCCCAGCTGACCAACATGGCTGGGTCCAGCAGCATTTTACTATTGCTCATACTCAAGCCCAGGTCAGGAACTTGCAGAGCTTAGACCATGAGGGCAGCAATCAGACTTTGCCTTGGATTAGATCACTTGGGGAGTGCTGAAAGCCCTAAACTTGAGCTGTCTTTGAGATCCTGGAACAACACAATATTCAGTACCCCAAGAAAGTAGCATCAGGACATGCCCAGAACTTTCCTCCAGCAGTGCTCAGCCCCATCGTTTGGAGTAAGGAAATAAGTAGTTTGCCATTTCCTCTCTAGTTCATTTTACAGCCGAGAAAACTGAGGCAAATAGGGTGAAGTGACTTACCCAGGGTCACACAGTGAATATCTGAGGCTAGATTTGAACTCAGGAAGATGAGTCTTCCACACTCAAGGCCCACTGCACCACCTAGCTATCCTGCTTGGCACATGGCAGGTGCTTTAAATAAGTGTTCTGCTCCCTCTCTAAAATGTCTAGCTGATAAATGCTCATCTTTTTCTACTTCTTTTGAGCTGACCTAGAATCCTTGCCTGATTGTGAGATCCTTAAGGACTGCAGGTCCACAGGATAAAGTTTGCCTGTTGGCCTGGAAACCCTGAAATAATCAACCCCAAGTTGTTAATTTCTTTTCTTGGGAGCCTCACACTTGTCCAGGGCTTAACTGATCCTGTTTCTTTAATCTCTAATGGAGCCTTCTCGTCCTATTATTGGGTGAGGTTGGGATTTCATTTGGATCGTTCAGGCAGTGGCAAGGTTCCATGGAAAAAAAACTAGTTGACACATGTTGCAGGGACCCAAAGGAATTTTAGCATGACCCATGTGGAAAGATATGCTTTGGAGATGTTGTCCAGATCTCCAGTTGCATTCTCCTTGTGTTTCAAGAATTACAGGAGAAAAACTGTGGATGTTCTCTGTTCTTTCAGGGACCTAAAGGAATTTGATCCTGTTAAACCTGCTCTGTGACTGGCAATCCACAGTAGGGAGTGGAGTGGGAGAAGAGCCTTAGTGCAACAAGAAAAGGGTGAAGTATCCCTTCCTTCCACCTTAGCTGATGATGGTCACCTGTGGGTGTGAGTGTGGGATTGCTTCTTGTTGATCCCAGGTTCTAATCCCTTCTGCAAGAGCTCCATATGATTTGGGAAACTCTACAGGGATCATTTCCTTATGAGATAGGAAGATGGATTCTTTAAAAAAATCTTTGTTACCTTTTTAGGTCCCAGGTAAAAGGGTAGGGTTCCCTTCTATGGTTCAGTGGTCAAACATTCTGGTCATGCTGCCCTCCAATTGGCTAGCTATTGTGGTCCTGTCCGGTCAAGATGGATAGCTGGATATTGTGGTCCTGTCTTGGGCTAAATGGATGATATGATTGTGATTGAGTATGAGGACACACCTGTTCAAATATGTGAATTGGATCTGGGGGCGGTGACTAGCTAGGGGCAGTGGCTGTATTGAGTCTGGGGGTCTGAGGTGTGATTAAAGTCAGATTGTGTGGTTAAAGAAGGACATGCCTGCTGTTCAGTGAGGCCCACAAGGAAGTTAGAATGCCAGGGCTGGAGGCAGCTTTATTGGGATTCCATCAAGGTCAGGGACTTAATCGAGTGCTAGGCAAGCAGTAATCTTCAATAAACTTTATACAATGTTCTGTTTGTTGATGCAGCATGTTTATGTGGAGTTGTCTGACATCTGTGCTATGTGGACTATTTTGAGATTCTTTCCCTTGTGGTATTAGGGAAACAGATGAAAGGATGAGAGCTTATGCCTTTCTGGAACCCCTGGGGTCTCTTATGGATTGGGGATACAAATGATATGTTCAAAATGCACTCCAATTGATTTGCTGGAGATGGTAAGTTTTTGAACAATATGAGGATTGTAATGGATCACTAGCCAATCACTAGTTCCATCCCATTCTTTGAGCACCTGAAGTCTCCTAGTGGCTAGCCAGGTATGATGGATAGAGTACTGGACCTGGAGTCAGGAAGACCTGATTTCAAATCCAGCCTCAGACCCTTCCTATGTTTTTTTTTTGCTTTTTTTTGGGGGGGGAGGGCAATTGGGGTTAAGTGACTTGCCCAAGGTCACACGGCTAGTTTTGTGTTAAGTGTCTGAGGTCAAATTTGAACTCAGGTCCTCCTGACTCCAGGGCCAGTGCTCTCACTGCACCACCTAGACTCCCCCCTTCCTAACTATTTAATCATGGGTAACCTCTGTCTGCCTCGTTTTCTCCATCTGTAAAATGGGATTCTTGTGAGGATCAAGTGAGACAATATTTGTAATGCACCTTGCAAATCTCAAAGCACTATATAAATGCTAGCCATTATTAACTTTGCCTGGGATTCCCCATGTGGAAGCTGGATAATTATGCTTTTGGGCATGGGTAATAGAACGGTCCTGCTCCCCAACTTCAGAGCAGTGCAGAGATCCTATTTTTAGACACTTACTGTGTGCCTTTTGAATTGACTGCTGAGCCAGAACCAGGAGTGCATACAAAAGATGCCCATATGGGCAACTGACTTCTTTCTAAATTAGCTACATTCCCTCAGGAGGTGAGGATTGCTATGGGCCTGGGATGGGAAGAGGAAATTGGTGCCAGCAGCTTGCTGTCTCATGATATTGGCATGAAACCATGAGTATATGTCTCTCCCTATTGTGTCCATTCTTGCTTGACTTAGATAAAGGGACATTGGAGATATCACGGACTAGGTTTCAACCTCACAAGCTTCTGAAGGTTGGGGGAGCCACCAGAGGTACAGAAGCCAGATCCCATCCTAGAGTCCACAAGCACAGCCTTGAGGACCAATTGGGGCCAGCTCAGAAGATGCTGGGTCCTCTGTTCAAGGGTGTGCCTCTGTTCATTGGCTATACTGAATTGAGAAGTGAACTTGGTGGGGTAAGTACTTTGTAGCAACTACTTTAAGGCTGAACCCATTCTCCCCAGGGACTGAGGTGCTACAAAGGAAAATATGTTCCTGGGTGTTGGGGAGAAGTGTTTGTACTTCATTTCTTGCAATATCTTCTCAGTAAATCCCTTTTAAAATGCCAAGTAATGTTAATTGTCTAAGTGGTACTAGTGCTCTAATTACTGGTGATCGATTTTGGAGAGAACACAGAAATTAGGGCTCAGACGGATAACATTACAGAACTCCATAACCTCTCAGAGGTACCCCTAGAACCCTGAAAGGGTAATGTGAGTCACCAGTGCTCCAACACAACCAACTCAGCAATATGAATTGGATTTGAGATAAGGACCCCTCAGAGCTTATAAAGGTTATACCAGTGAGGTGAACCAGAGATCTTAAGTGACTTGACCAGAGTCACACAGAGATTAAGTAACAAAACCTTGAACCCCGATCATAGGATCATATATTTAGAGACCGAAAAGACAGAAGAGGACATCTAAGTCAACCCCTTCATTTTACAGATGAGGAAACTGAGGTCCAGGACAGCTAAGTGATGATTCTGAATCGAATGTTCTTTCTACATAATCTCCTTCTGTCTGTTTATGTCTGCTCTTTCCTTCCCTGCCTTATCCCCAGTTTTGGGGGATCTGTCTGTCTCTCTGCAGCTCTTTTATTCTGCTATGTTCTATATGTTATATATTATATGTGATATTATATATAATGTATTTTACATTATGTTGCTATATTTTATTACATTCATATTATATTGTAATCATGTCCTCAAGTGCAGGGACTGTCTTTTGCCTTTTTTTTGCATCCCTAGAGCTTAGTATGGTTCCTGGCTCAAAGTAAGCACTTAATATGTTTACTGACTCTCCCCTAGCGGTGTGCCCCAACCACCAGCGCACCTATCTTGGAAGCTGTGTGTCTAGCCTGCCACCCTGTGGCTTCCAGAGTCAATGGCAGCTCAGGTCTGGGAGAATGCTGACTGACCTTATTCTTGGCCAAGCGAGCCTGGGACTGGTTTCTCTCTCTGAGCTCTGGCCCTTCTCCCCCCACCCCAGGAGCCCTGAAGTAAAAATAGGAAGTGAGAAAAGGGAATTTCCTCAGTGCTGTTCATCCACAGTACAATAGGGTCACCTTGGTATATGTTCTCTTCCATTCCCCCTGCTGGCATACTGGTTCTTTATTGTGAAATTGGGTCAGGGTGAGGGCCAGGTGATGCCTCTAGCCGACCCTTTCTCAGTACCTCTGGAGAAAATCCTTAGCTCTCAGTCTGGCATTCAAGGCTCTGTTTCCATGGAAATTTTCTCTTTGCAGTTAAATTGATCTTCTGATATTCATTAATTTTTTAATTCCTCTATCCATTCATTTGTTCATTCATTTATTTACTTATTTAATCTATTCATTCATACATATATTTATTTGTTTATTTATTAAGGCTGGGAAGGAGAAAATACTCAAAGGTGTAGAGGGGCTGATCCTGCTGGGAAGTAGGAACACCCAATTAAAATATAGTATCCTCTTCCATACCCAAGCCCCAGGCCTTTCTCTGATCACTCAGTGTCTGTCCCCCTCTTTCTCTACCATCCCTCTGTGTTTCTGTCTGTGTCTCTCTTTACTCTCCTCCTAACTCTTTCTCTATAATTTTCTCTTTGTTTTTTTCTTTCTTCTGTCCCTTTCTCTTTGTCTCTTACTCTCTCTCTCCCCCTCACTTTCTCTCAGTCCCTCTCCTCCTCCAGTCTGTCTCTTTCCATTGTCCTCAGCCATTGTCCCCTTGTCTCTTTTCTCGTCTCCTTCTGCCCCTTCTGTTTCTCCTCCCTTGTGATCTCAACTCCTTGCAATTCCCTTTCTCTGTGATCTCAGTTCTTTTATTATCTGTCCCTTTCTCTCTCAGCTCTTGTTTGCTGGCAGGAGCCTTGCTTGTGTCCTTCCCCCCAACCCCCAGCTTCTTGAAGGGGTTTGTGTATCTGTTTCTTTCCCTAAGACACTGGACTTCTCTCTCCCTCCTTCACTCCTTCCTTTTTGCTTTCACTCAGTCTCTTCTTTCTTTTTATTTCTCTCTGTTTCTCTCTGTGTGTCTGTCCTTCTTTGTCTCTTCTTCATCTTGATCTTAATTCTCTTTCTGTCTCTGTATTTGCCTCCAACTTCCCTTCCTCTCTCTCCTTTCTCAGTTTTGGCGTTTCTGTGTCTGTCTCTATTCTGTCTCCTTTTTCTCTGTCTCTTTCTCTGTCTGTCTGTCTCTGTCTCTGTCTCTGTCTTTCTCCAGAGAAGAGCAAAAACCAAGAGAGAGAAGCAGACGCCTTCAGTGGCCTGCCATCTGTAACCTGACGATGTCCCTGGTTTCCCAGTGGCCTCACACTTGTTAAATTTAGGGCCAAAGGCAGACCAGGTTTCGGGAAGCAGCTGCAGCAGCCAGCCTCAAAGGCACTGGCACTGGGCATGGAGCAGATCGCTGGGCATGTGGATGATCCCTTAAAGTGGGCCCTGGGGCCAGACAAGGCTGGAGATGGCTCAATTCTGCCCTTTGGGGACAGCAGTGGCAATCAATCAACAACCCTTATTAAGCTCCTGCTCTGTGCCAGCTACTACACAAAGACCAAAAATGAAACAATCCCTGCTCTCCAGCTGCCATTCCACTCCCTGGCCAACTCTTCATTACCGTCTGCCTCGACGACAGTCACTGCCTCTTAAAGCATTTTGCCTTGACTTTCCCCATCTCCCAACCATCCTGAGGGCACTGCGACACCAGTCATCTTTCACATAGTTTTGGCCCTGTTACTCCCACTCAGAAATCTTTAGAGTCTCCCTATTCCTTCCTGATTAAAGTCTAAACCCTTTTGCCTGGCATTCAAGGCCCTCTAACATCTGGCATCAATCTACTTTTCCCACTTTCTGTGTCTCATACACTACATTACAATCAAACTGGACCACTTGTGTGTCTCCTGTCCTTCCCCTCCCAGGGCTTTTGTGCAGACTCTTCTCTATGATAAGAAGCTCCTCCTTCTTCCTCATTTTTGTATTTTGAAATTCTGTTGCTACCTTAAGGACATCAATACTGCAATGATTACATGATTTCACTGAGATGGGCACCACCTCCAGTCACACAGACCACAATGCATCCACGGCTGCCCATCCAGTGCAACTTGTATTCAGGTCTTCCCATAAAGTCACTACAGAGGGCTTGATCATTGCACTGGGGGTTTTGCATTCTCTTGATATTGCATATATTACATAATATCAATGAATGGCAATAGCTAGGTCAATGGCTGGAGTGCTGGACCTGAAGTCAGGAAAACTCGAGTTCAAATCTAACTCCAAACACTTGCTAGCTGTATGGTACTGGGCAAGCCAATTAAGCTCTGCCTACCTCAGTTTCCTCAACTATAAAATGGGGATAATAACAGCACCTACCTCCCAGGGTTTCATGAAGATCAAATGAGATATTATTTGTAGAGTGCTTTTCACAGTGCACTAGTAGGCACTAAATAAATGCTCTTTCCCTTCTTTCCCTTCCCTTTTCTTTCCTTTCCTTCCCTTCTGTTTCCATTTCCTTTTCTTTTTCTTCCTTCCCTCCCTCCTTCCTTTCCCTCCTTTCTTCCCTTTTCTTCCTTCCTTCCCTCTTTCCTTCCTTTCCCTCCTTTCTTCTCTTCCTTCCTTTCCTTTCTTCCTTCCTTGCTCTCCCAACATGACCGGCCCAGCTTTTTTTTTTCTTTTTCTGACAATACATTTCTCTGCTGACGACTTTTATATTGTATCATTTTCTTTATCATTCTTTGTAAAGTGTCACGTCTCTTTTGGGCCCAACATATAGTATGACATTGCCCTTTAGCAGAGCCATGATGATTAATGTTTAACAATCAGCTCTCTGAGAATAGATATACACATGTATGCACATATACACATAACATACATGTATGTATATGTGCATACACATCACATATATGTGATATACTTTTAAGTGTAATCTGCATTATTAACATTTTCTCCATCACTTTTTAAAATTTAGATAATCCACAAAACAATGCATCAAGCCCTGATGTACAGTATTTGTCAGTTTCCAGGGTGAAAATGACCACGTTGAACATATAACAACCAGCTCTCATAATCCTGTATGAGTTGGTTTCTGCATAGCCTGCCTTTAAATAATGCTCAACTTCAATCCTCCAGAGACTGTTATATTCCACACTTAAAGACATGCACCGCCATCAAAATAATATTGGTTATGAAACTATGGACCTTCTGCTTTCTTTGTAGAGGTAGGGACCATGAGTGAAGCATGGTGTAGGATGTCAGTCACTGGAGCTTGTATGGCAGAGGCCAAACACCTCTAGGCTTCTAAGGAGAATGGAGAACCCAGCATGATCAAGGGAAATGTAACATACCTGGCCTTTAGGTAGTGGGAGCCAGAGTAATCATTGTTACATTCTATTTTGATCCTTATAACAATCCTGAGGGGTTCCTGGCTATCCCCATTTTACGGGTGAGAAAACTGAGGTTTGTGAGATCATACATTTATTTAGAGCCAGAAGGGATCACAAAGGCCATCTAATCAAAGTCTCTCATATTACACCAGGTTCAGAGAGGTTAAGAGGTTTAAGTGTCTTTGAAGGGATTTAAACTCAGGTCTTTCTTGTCCTAAGACCAGCACTGTGGGTTCCAAACTGCTCCCAAAATGTCCAAGGGCAGCACCTTTAAGAGAGTAAATGTCTCCCTGTTTTATGCCTCAACTGATGTTAATAGAGGGTCATTGAACAAAATTATCTCTTTTGTTCCATCAATCCAGGAATTTTATATAATGTTGTTTTTATTTTTGTTTCATTATCACTTATGTCTGACTCTTTGTGAGATACTGGAGTAGGTTGCCATTTCCTTCTCCAGTTCATTTTACAGATGGGAAAACTGAGGCAAATAAGGTTAAGAGATTTGCCCAGGGTTACACAGTGAAGTGTCTGAGGTCAAGGTGAGTCTTCCTGACTCTAGGCTTGCTACTCTATCCATTATGGCACCTACCTGCCCCAATCTTATATAGTTGTGATGTATACAGGAAGGCCCCTTGTAGAAGGGCTCATAAAGCTCTATCCAACCAAGTACTCTACTTACAATCAATAAACAATGAGCACAGGGGCAGCTAGGTGGTATAGTGAATAGAGCACCTGCCCTGGAGTAAGGAGGACCTGAGTTCAAATTTGGCCTCAGACACTAGATTCTCAATTAGCTGTGTGACCGTGGGCAAGTCAGTTAACCCAAATTGCCTTGCCTTCCCCCTCCAAAAACACAACCCTAGTTTAGGGGCAGCTAAGTGGCACAGTGAATAGAGCACCGGCCCTGGAGTCAGGAGGGCCTGGGTTCAAATTTGGCCTCAGACACTTAACACAAAAACTAGCCATGTGACCTTGAGCAAATCACTTAACCCCAATTGCCCTACCTTCCCCCCTGCAAAAAAAAAGCAAAAAAAAAAATCCACTTAAAACAATGAGCACAGCAGGGTCAGATATTCTCTACATTTTCCACTTGTTTGTTTGACTATAACACTGTGGTCTGCTATACCTTGCCCCTTCTCAAACTTTTATCAAGAAATGCCCTCTACACGTTAGTGGAAGGTTGTCATAAAATTATTTTATAAATGAGAAATTAGTAGTTATTGAGATGTCCTTAGTCTTCCATTTTATTGGCAATGGTAGAGTCCAAGATTTTTTTTCAATATCTTTGGTATTCTCTCCACTTTCAGACACTTGAGAGTTAATCTCTCAGTGTCCTTGAAATTGTGTCACCTCCAGCATGGACCTCCCCTAAATGTACTTGGCCTGGGCCAGCTGCTTTTCATGTTTTTGTTTTCCTTAGCTGACAATGAGGCACAGGCATGGAAACCCATGTAGGCAAAATGACTCACACAGCTAGTACTGAACTCGAGGCCCTGCCTGTTAGCTTTTCTTTTCTAAGGGAGCCCTCAGCCTACTTCCTCCTGGGAACAGTAGCCCTGCCAGGTTGCTCACTCATCTGGCCTCCCAGGTTCTGTTCCTCTGTGCAGGTTAGCCCTCAACTATCAGGGCTAACTCTCTGCTGAATCCACAGTACTCTCTCCTTTCTGCAGCTCGAGGTCATGCTCTTTGAAGCTGTTTCCTGTTCCTCGTTCTCTGTGTTTGTGTTTGTCTACCTCCTACTAGACAAAGATCTTCGATGAAAGATACCATGGCCAGCAGTGAGGTTGGCAGGGCTTGGGGAGGGAGAAGGAATGAGAGAGAAATCCCTCCTGTCCTCCGGAACAGGCACAAGGATCATACTCCACAAAGTTGCTCTCTGGCTTGAATGTGCTTCAACTGCTAATCAAAACTGGCAGACTTGTCCTTTTTTTTTTTACATTTAATTTTATTTTTCTTAATTGTTATTGTCTAGCGTTTCAGTCCTGTTCCACTCTTTGTGACCCCATTTGGGGTTTTCTTGGCAAAGATACTGGAGTAGTTTGCCATTTCCTCTCTAGCTCATTTTATAGATGAGGAGCTAAGGCAAACCAGGTTAAGGGATTTGCCCAGGGTCACACAGTTAGGAAGTATCTGAGGCTAGATTTGAACTCAGGTCTTCCTGACTCCAGGCTGCTGCTCTATCCACTATATCACCTAGCTGCCTTTTTCCTCAATCGCATATAAATAAAAATTTATAACATTCTACTTTTGGAGACAATTGGAGTTAAGTGCCCAGGGTCACTCAGCTAGTAAAAGTGGCAGAGACTGGATTTGAGCTCAGGTCCTTCTGAAGCCAGGGCCAGTGCTCTATCCACTGTGCCACCTAGCTGCTCCTTTTACATTCATTTTTAAAAATTTTGAGTTTCAAATTCTCTCTCTCCTTTTCTCTCTTCCCCCTTCCTTAAGAAGGCAAGCAATTTGAGAGAGATCATATATGTGAAGTCATGCAAAACATTTCCATATTAGACATGTTGCAAAGGAAAACACAGACCAAAAAAATAAGAATAATAAAAAAAGTTTAAAGAGTATGCCTTGTTCTGCATTCAGACTCTGTCACTTCTTTCTCCAGAGGTGGATAACATTTTTTATCATGAACCCTCCAAGATTGTCTTATATCACTGAGAACAGCAAAGTCATTCACAGATGATCATCATACTGTATTGGTGTTACTGTGTACAATGTTCTCCTGGTTCTGTTTACTTCATTATGCATCAGTTCATGTAAGTCTTTTCGGTGTTTTTTAAAGCATCCTGTTGATTATTTCTTACAGCACAATCATATACCACTACTTGTTCAGCCATTTCCCAATGGATGGGCATCCCCTCAATTTCCAATTTTTTGCCACCACAAAAAGAGCTGCTATACATATTTTTACACAAATAGGTTCTTTTCCTTTTTCTTTGATCTCTTTGGAATACAGACCTAGTAGTGATATTGCTAGCTCAAAGGGTATGCACAGTTTTTAGCCCTTTGGGCACAGTTCCAAATTGCTTTCCAGAATTAGATCAGTTCACAACTCTACCAACAGTGGGGCAGGTCATATAAGAGCTATCAGGGATAGTCAATCTTTGTCATATCAGTGGAAAGCTGCCTTGCTCATTTCATCAGGGAAAACTCTTTCACATTTGGTCTGAGTCCCATCTAAAATCCCATGTTTTACTGGAAGCATACCCTATTCTTCTGAATTCTAGTGCCTTCCCTCCCTCTGTGAATTATTTTTTATTTATCCTGTTTGTAGCTTGCTTAGAATATATTTATTTGTATGTTGTCTCCCCATTAGATTTTAAGCTCCTTGAGAACAGTATCCCCAGAACAGTGCCTAGCACATAGTAGACCCTTAATAAATGTTGATTGATTGATTAAAAGGAGAAGAGGGCATAAACTTATGTTTGTGTTTTGTTTTAGCACATTAACATCTCATCTTACTTTCTGTGATCACATCACAGTGATTATACCAATTGATCTGGGGAATAAAATAACCTCCCTGCTTGTACACTTCCCCAAATATAATCAAAGAGGGGCAAGAAATTTGAGAGTGTAATTCTGAAGCTACAAAAGGAAACAGTTCCAGTGAGGAGTCAAACTATGAGTTATCAGAAAAGGTTGATGTGGGTTCATTGGTAACTCACAAATCCATCGGAGCCAGGGGTGTCGAACTTGTAGCCTCAAGGCCACACATAGCTCTCTTGGTCCCCAAGTGTGGCCCTCTGACTTCATAGAATAAATACTTTTATTAAGGTTTTTATTTATTAAGAATTTCTGAACTTTAAAAAGATATGTACAGAACTGATGAAAACTTGGACAGATCACAGAGAATGAATAGGAGAATTGGGTGCAATCTTATAAAAATGGTGACAATTGACACAAAAGAGAAGGCAAAAATCATCTGACCTTTATTTTGTTCTTGTTTTCTCAGTCAAGAAAACTGATCATTCCCTTGGAAATGGCAGAACAAGCTTGGTCAGTGAGAAGTAAGAAATGAGAAGGCACCTGGTGAACCAGGATGAATTCCCGTGGGGGAAGGATGAAACTGTTTGACTCCAGAGGGCCAAGCAAGGAGCATAATAAAAAGCTGCAAAGAGGCAAATTTAAGATTGATATTAAGAACTCCTCAACAATTAGACTTATTACTTTTTTTTCCCCTTTTTTTGGAGGGAGGAAGGCAGGGCAATTGGGGTTAAGTGACTTGCCCAAGATCACATGGCTAATAAAGTGTTTAGTGTCTGAGGTGGAATTTGAACTCAGGTCCTCCTGACTCCAAGACCGGTGCTCTATTCACTGCACCACCTAGCTGCCCTCCTCAACAGTTAGAGCTGCCCCAAAGTGGAATGAGCTTCTTTGAGAGGTGGTGGGTTCTCCCCGTTCTGCTCACAGGGCTTTACAAAATCTCTTGGGCTTGTGTACTGACCCACAGAAAACCTGACTCAGTTTAAAAATTCTCTGGCTTATGCTCCTACTTGGAGTATGTTAATTTCTAATTCTTAAAACTTTAGTTTCTGACTCATCTTATTTCTCCAAAAGATCCTTCAGTCCCCCTGCAAAGACTTAGGCTAAAGAAATAGTAAATATGTGACAAGTTCAACTTATATAACAAAAAGATAGAAACTATTTATACCTGAGTCCATAGTCTACCAATAAAATTCCCACTTTCACCAGAGGCTGACATAGTACTTATAGTACTACCCTAAATGACTTCTTGGAAAAAAAACTCAACCTAAAAAAAGTCTATACTCCTTACCTCTATAATTATCCCTTCCACATTACGACTTTCCCCATCTCAGTTTCAACATATCATGGGTTGGTACAAGAAATTAAATGGGAATTTGGGGGAGTTTTGTGGCAGCTGCAGACAAAATGCAAAGGACAGCAGATGATACAGAAAAAGTTTAGAAACTCAGATATGTATAAAATATATATATATATATATATATATATATAGTATTATATAACATAAATAACCCATAAAAGAAAAAGAAAAAAATTCAGAATTTTTCTCTGGTACAAAAGGGAGGGAAGACCAACAAATTTTATGAAAAATTTTCAGATCATGAAGGTGGGGAGTAGGGGATGGTACTGTACCCCTAACCTTCCATAATGTGAAAAGGACAATTGTACTTTCTTCCCTCTCACTTTCTTTTAAATTTTTTGCAAGCTGGCTTCCAACCTCATCACTCAATTGGAATGTCTCTTTCCAAAGTTACAGATGCTCTCTTAATTCACTAAATCTCATAATGTTGTATCAGTCTCCATCATTCTTGACCGTCTTCTGCTTTTGACACTGTTGACCACCTTTTCTTCTTTAGATACCCCCTTCTCTCTGGATTTCTAGGACACTTGTATCTCTTGTTCTCTTCTTACCTGAATGACCTCTTCTCAATCTCCTGCACTCTCATGCCCCTGCCTAAGTCACTGTCCCAGGCTCTCTTTTAATTTCTCTCTATACACTCTTACTTGGTGATCTCATCAGCTCCCCTGTGTTCAACTGTCATCTCTATACATATGACTATCAGATCTCTATATCCAGCTCTAGTCTCTCTAACGAGCCCCGGGCACAAATTATGTTTTGAACAGGATGTCCCACTGCCATCTTAAACTCAACAAGTCTGAAATAGAATTCATTCTCCTACCCTTTTCCAAACCTATTCTTCTCAGGGTATTTGCACTGGAGTACTCCACCATCCTTCCAGTGTCAGCATTGATTCCTCATTCTCAACCAAATCTTGTTATTTTTACCTCTACAACATTTCTCATCCATGTCCCCTTCTCTCCACTCCCATGATCCCACCCTCGTTCAGGCCCTTTTCACCTCTTGCCTACTGCAAAAACCTTCTCATTGGTCCCTCAGTCTCAGATTTCTTTGGGTTCCAATCCATCCTCCACACACTCATTTCCTAAGGCTCATTTTAAAAAACCATATCACTTTTCTACTTAATAAATTCCAATGTCTGTTTATCACCTGTAGGGTCATAAATAAATTCCTCTGTTTGGCTCTTAAAATGCTTTACAATCTGGCCCCTTCTGACCTTTCCAGAATGATTATACCTTGGTTCCCTCTGTGATTCTAGGGTTCAGTCAAACTGACCTTTTTGCTATTCCTCTTAAATAGCTTCATGACTCATCTCCATCTGTGTCTTTGCACTGGCAATCCTCCATATCCAGAAGTTCCTCCCTGCAGTTGAACCCCCTTCTATGTGTCATCCTCGTCCTTGAGATCAGAGATTTCTTTTCTTTTTGGAGGGCAATTGGGGTTAAGTGACTTGCCCAAAGTCACACGGCTAATAAGTGTGTCAAGTGTCTGAGGCCAGATTTGAACTCAGGTCCTTGGGCCGGTGCTCTATTCACTGCACCGCCTAGCCACCCTGGATTTCTTTTTTTAGTCTGTATCTCTAGTTGGGTATTGTGTTAAGAACTGGGGAGATTAAAAAAAATAAAAGACAGTCTCTGACCTCACAATTTTATGGAGGAAAAAACAAACAAATGAATAAAAAACAAGCTATAGAAAGGAGAAATAGGAAATTATTAATGTAGCGAAGGCACTAGGATTAAGAAGGGTTGGAGAAAGCTTTCTGTAGAAGATGGAATTTTAGGTGGGGCTTAAATGAAGCTAGAGAAGCCAGGAGGCAGAGATGAGAAGGGAGAGCATTCCAGGCATGGGGGACAGTCAAAGAAAACCCTAGTTTTTTAGCACAGTGCTTGGCATACAGTAAGTGCTTAATCAATCCTTTTCAATTTGTTTCCATTCCTCATCTGCACCTCTTAGATTTCCTGGCTTCCTTTCCTTTTTCTCCATTCCTGGCTTTCTGGAGCAGGCTTTTCTTCGTTCTCCCTGGGTCTATTGCCTTCCTCGAAGGATCACCCCCATTTTTGTTTGTGCATTGCATATACACATAGATGTGAGACTAATTTTCCCTGTTAGAATGTAAGTTCCTTGAAGACAGGGTCTGTTTCACTTCTATCAGAGTCTGTAGGCCCCATGTTCCATGGTGTCTGGAACACAGCAGGTGCTGAATAAATGCTTGTTAATTGAGTGATTGATTGGGTTCCTAGAGAGTCACCCTTCTCCTTTCCTCAGCAATATCCGGTCCATGTGATTCACAGTACCAGTGAAGGGCAAAATCCAGGTATGACCCTCTACGTTGACTCAGTGCCTCCTGGCTTCTTGGTTCTGGACCTTCCTATGGTCCTCAGCTTTATAGTTCTTTGATTTTCTCAGATCCTACCAGAGCATATTAGTATTATTAGCATTACATAAGTGCTATTAATATGCAAATGAACAATTTAACAATTTGAATATCAATATATAAATTAATATGCAACAATACACAATTAATACATAAATGCCATAATGATTATATAGACTTAACATTATTATAAAAAGTTTTTAATAGTACTAATAATAGCATTTATGTAGTACTTTAAGGTTTCTAATCTAACTTATTTATCTTTATAACACCTTTGGAAGGTAGGTGCTGTTCTTATCCCTACTTTACAGATGGGGAAACTGAGGCAGAGAACAGGTTAAGTGATTGTCCACGGTCTAAATGTCTGAGGCCAGATTCAAATCCAGGTCTTCTTGACTTTTAGGCCAGGACTCTTTCCAGACTTACTTGACAGTACTGTACTCTACATTGGAGTATGGTAATTGAATAAGGTGCTGTGAGATCCCATGAGGAAGAGAGAAAAGGGACCAGGGCTTTTATGTAATTTTGTTTCAGGGCCCAGAAAGTTGTTTCCAAGCCCTTCAGCACTTCCAAAAGTACATGGATTGATTCTTTGCTGCTTGTGTTGATTCTGATCTGACAATTAATGCAAAGAAAACACAGGTGTTCCATGTGCCAGAACCACACCATCCACACATGGAACCATCAGTTACAGCAAATGAAGAAGTTTTGAACGTTGTAGATAAGGTCACTTACCTTGGCAGTGTACTTTCCAGGGATGTACACCCTGATAATGAGGTTGATACACACATTGCCAGAGTGAGCTCTGTGTTTGGGACACTCCAAAGGAAAGTGTGGGAGACAAGAGGTATTAGACTGACTACCAGACTGAAGGTCTACAGAGCCGTGGTGCCATGAGGTTCCCCACACCTGGTAAATAGATCAATTCTGCCTATAGTATAAAAGATTTTACTAAGCACTTACTATGTGCCAAGTGCTATGGATATAAATAGAAAAGCAAGATGGAGCAGCAGGGCAGATGGAAAGGCCTAACAGTTGTTGCAATACACTCCCAGTGTGGATAACAAAGCCCTGAGGAGTCCTAAGGGTGAAAGGGAAAGTCAGATGGTAATATCTGAGGTTCTGGAGGGCTGTAATGGGAATGGGAATTTGAAGATCTTCCCTGCCCTTTAATAGGCCTACAGGGGAGTTTGAAGACCTCCCCTGCTTTGAAAGTAAACTCTGCCCTCTAATAGGCTGAATGTAGTCACATGGAGCCTGTGGTGGGAGGAGTTTGCTGAAAGGAAGCAGAGTGCACAGGAAGCTGGTCAGAGCTAGCCAGATGGTGGGGGAGAGAGGAGGACCTCAGGCGAGGAGTGAGATAGGCTTGTGAGTAGATAATGATCTTGTATTGGTTTATGGGAAGGCTGAAGGATGCTGTGACTCAGTGTTATTATGGCTTCTGAATATCTTTGGTACTATGATGGAAAAGGCTTACTGGTTTTGGGATTTGGTTTTCTGGTGTCTAAATAAATGCTTCAGTTCTATCCTCTATCTAGAGAGTTTGGTATATTTTGCAATTGAATGTCTTGCGATATTTACAGTCATGGTCTTTATTGTGATTGTGGGTGCTGTAAATATTGCATTGGCACTACAAGGGCTTAGAAACAAGGCATATGGGAAGGCCTAGTGATCCACCATTTTATCAGATTATAGCTGGGAACTCCCTTGCTTGTTCAAGTGGTATGAGTGCCCAATTCTGACCAATTACTGTTGGGAAGAGGTAGTGAGCATGACACTGGGTTACCTCTAGTCGGAGGTCAGCATTCAAATAGAGTGGAGGCATCTGGCACTTTGTGGAGACTGGGTAATGGGAACAGTGGTAGATGGAAAAGAAGGGTCCCCCACCCCAGGTCTAGCCTTTTGAACCTGAAAAAGCCCATTGGGATCTGGGTAAATGCAGCAGTCAGGAGGGGTCAGAAGAGGGCAAGGTCCTGAGGAGGTTTCCCATGGGATCACATCAAAGGGAAGTCAGAATAAGTCCAATATGAGAGGAAACTTAAAATATAGAAGACCAGTTCAGGTGTTCCTGCCTTCATTAAATCTTCCAAGATTCCACCAGCAGAAGTCACAGTCCCTACTCAAATTTTCTTAGAGCATTTTATCCCCACAGCTTTACTCATCTTATCCTTTTCATATGCATGTTATCATTAATGGACAAAGAATATGACCTAGAACTAAGAAATAACAATGGCCTAGCTTACCTCTGGGAAGTGACCCAGTACTCCAAGGCTGTCAGTTACCACAAGCCTCCCCCTCTCACCTCAAAGGTTCATCTTCTTTTCTTAATTTAATTAATTTATTTTTAGTTCTCAACATTTACTTCCATAAGTTTTAAAATTTCCCCCCTCCCTCTCTCCTCTCCCCTCCCTCCTCAAGACAGCCTGCATTCTGATATAGGCTTTACATATATATTCCTATTAACATATTTTCGGGTTAGTCATGCTGTATAGAAGAATTACAACGAATGTGAGAAACCATGAGAAAGAAAAAACAAAATAGAACAAAAAACAAAAAAATAGTCTGCTTAGCTCTGAATGCAGACTTCATAGTTCTTTCTCTGAATGTGTATGGCATTTTCCATTATAAGTCCTTTGGAAATGTTTTAGGTACTTGCATTGCTGAGAAGGGATAAGTCTATCAAAATCAGTCACCAAAGACTGTGGCTGTTACTGTGTAAAATGTTCCCCTGGTTCTGCTCACTTCAATCTACATCAGTTCATATAAGTCTTTTCAGGTTTTTCTTAAATCTACCTGCTCATCATTTCTTATTGCACAATAGTATTCTATTACATTCATATACCACAACTTGTTCAGCCATTCCCCAATTGATGGACATCCCCTCAATTTTCTGTTCATGGTCACCACAAAGATAGCTGCTATAAATATTTTTGTACATGTGGGTCCTTTTCCCATTTTTTATGATCTCTTTGGGATACAATCCTAGAAGCGGTATTGCTATATCAAAGGGTATGCACATTTTTATAGCATAGTTCCAAATTGCTCTCCAGAATGGTTAGATCAGCTCACAGCTCCACCAACAATGAATTAGTGTTCTGACTTTCCCATATCTTCTCCAACATTTATCAAAAGTTCATCTTTTAAAAACAAAAACAATAAAAAAAAAAAAACAAATGAACCAAAACATCAGAATTCTCTCAATGACACTAGAGGGCTGTGAGCTATGATGAAATCCCAGGACTTCTGAAGCATTAAAGTGGTAGGTCACTGGAAATGCCACAAAGAGGTGCATAGTGGTGCAGATGGGGGTGGGGTGGGGGGGTGATTAGCCTGTTGTGTATTACCAATGAGGAATTGCACAGAAGGGACTAATGAATTGTAAGAGGAAGGTATGACTGGAAAAGGAGGTAGTCCCGCACCAATCAATAACAAGAAAAATAACATTTACTAAGTGCCTACGATCTATCTGGCAAAATGCTAAGGGGTACAAAGGCAAAAGTAAAATGAATTGAACCCTCCAGAGTTTATGCCTATGTATGTAACAGGGAATGGCGCAAGCATAAGTATGTGCAGGATAAATACAAATGCATATAATATAATGTAGTTCTGAAGGCAGTTAGGTGGTACACTGCATAGAAGACCTGAGTTCGAGTGACTTTAGGAACTTATTAGCTGTGTCACCTTGGGCAGATCACTTAAACAGCTATTTGCCTCAGTTTCCTCATATATAAAATGGGGACAATAATAGCACCTACCTCCTAGGGTTGTGGTGAAGATTAAATGAAATAATTATTATTTTGGAAGGAAAGGGAATAGTAGCTTTGGGGGTGAGTAGGTGGGGCATGCAATGAGGAAAGGTTTCCTATAGAAGGTGAAACTCAAACTGAGTTTTGAAGGAAACTAGAGATTCTAGGAGGCACCAATAAGAAGGGGGGACATTCTAGGCACTGAGGACAGTCAGTGCAAAACCCCAGACACAGGAGACAGCAGATCATTTGGAGGCCAGTAAGGCTAGACCCAGAGTGGGGAACCTTTGGCTTCAAGGTCACATGTGGCCCTCCAGGTAATGAAGTGCAGCCCTTTGAATCCAAATGTCACAGAACAAATTCCCTTAATAAAAGGCTTTGTTCTGTAAAACTGGGACTCAGGCAAAAGGCTGCACCCAAGGACCTAGAAGGCTACATGTGGCCTAGAGGCCGCAGGTTCCCCACCCCTGGGCTAGAGCACAGAGTAAGTGGAAGGGAGTGGCTTGCAATAAGGCTGGGAAGGTAGGGTGTGGCCAGCTCGTAAAGAGCTTTAAATGCCAAACCACATACATAGTTTATTGTTCAGTCATTTCTGATTCTGCATGACCCCATTTGGAGTTTTCTTGGCAAAGATATTGGAGTGCTTTGCCATTTCCTTCTCCAGCTCATTTTACAGATGAGGAAACTGAGGCATACAGGGTGAAGTGACTTGCCCACATGTGATTTAGTAAGTGTCTGAGTTCAGATTTGAACTCAGGGGGATGAGTCTTCTAGACTCCAGGCTTGGCACTCTATCCACCACACCACCTAGCTGCCCATATAGTTTATGTTTGACCCTTTACATCATAAGGAACTCTTGAAGTTTATTGGTAGTGAGGAGGTAATATCATGTCCTGAGATACTACAACTTAGGAAAACCACTTTGGCAGCTGTGTGATGGATTCTAGCTGGGGAGACTGGAGGCAGGGAGGCCAATGAGGGAGTGTTTACAGTAGTGTAAGGTAGAGGTGAAGAGGAGGACTTGAATTAGGGTAGTGGCTGTGTTAGCAGAGAGAAGGGATAGATGTGAGAGATGTTGGAGAGATGGGATGATCTGGCAACTGATCAGTTACATGGAGGAAGGGGTGGAGGACCAGTCAAGGGGGACACCAAGGCTGGGAATCTGAGTGACTGGAAGGATGGTGGTGGCTTTGAATAATGGAGAAGTACAGGAGAGAAGAAGGAGGAGGAGGAGGAGAAGGAGGAGAAGAAGAGCTAGGTGGCATAGTGAATAGAGCAGTGGCCCTAGAGTCAGGAGGACCTGAGTTCAAATTCAGCCTCAGACACTTAACATAAAGCTAGCCATGTGACCTTGGGCAAGTCACTTAACCCAATGGCCCTACCTTTCCTCTCTAAAAAAGCAAGAAGAAGGAGAAGAAGGAGAAGAAGAAGAAGGAGTAGGAGGAGGAGGTGATGGCAATGATGACAGGCAATATTTATATAGCTTTGCATATATTATCTCATTTTATCCTCACAACACCTAGTGAGGAAAGAGTTATTATCTCTGTTTTATAGCTAAGGAAACTGAGACTGAGGGAGGTTAAGTGATTTGCCCAGGATCATACAACTATCGTGAAGCTCTGTTTTGTACATGCTGAGTTTGAGATATTTATAGGACACCTGATTTGAAAAATCAAAAAGGCAATTTGTGATTTGCAATTGGAACTTGAGGGAGACTAGGGATGGATGTATAGATCTGGGAGTCATCTGTATGGAGGTGGTAATTGAACCCACAGGAGTTGATGAGGTCACTAGATGAAAGGGTATAAAGAGAAAAGGGCTCTGGACAGAGTGTTGGGGGATAACCACAGTTAGTGGGTATGACAAGGAGGATGAATCAGACAAAGAAACTAAAAAGGAGCAGTCAAGAAGTTGGAGAAAAGATGAACCCAGATAGGAGAGAGTACATGGAAGGAGAGAGTGTTTAGCAGTGCCAAAAGCTGGAGACAGGTAAAGAACGATAAGGATTGAGAAAAGGTCATTAGAATTGGCAGTTAAGAGAATATTGGTGAATATTGGGAAGAGCAGTTTCAGATGAGTTAACTAACAAGCATTTATTAAGCACCAACTCTCATGGGACAATTAAGACAGTTAGGGGGTACAGTGGATAGAGAGCCTGGCCTGAAGTCAGCAAAACTCATCTTCCAAAGGCCAAATCTGGCCTCAGATTCTTCGTCTGGTCAAGTTACTTCACCCTGTTTGCCTCAGTTTCCTCATCTGTAAAATGAGCTGGAGAAGGAAATGGCAAACCACTCCAGAATCTCTGCCAAGAAGACCCCAAATGAGGTAACAAAGAGCTGGACCTGACTGAACAACAACAAATCATGGGATAGACAATGGACAACCTTGCCTCTCGGTCCATATAGTATTTATTAAGCACCTACTATATTCCAGACGTGTTAAACTTTGGAAAAACAAAGACAAAAGACAATTCCTGCTCTCAAGGAGCTTATAGTCCAGCACAGGAGACAACAGGCAAACATCCCTGTACAAACAACATTCCAACAGGATAAATTGTATTTGATCAACAAAGAGAAGGCACTACCATTCTTGTATATAATGGGATATTAACTGGGACTTGAAAGAAGCCAGGGAATCTGGAAGGTGGAGATAGGAAGGGAGAGTATTCCAGGCATTGGGGGCAGTCAGTAACCATGCCTGGAGTCTGGAGATGAAGTGAGTGTCTTATTCCACTAAAAGTGAGGAGGCTGGGGTCACTAGATATTGGAGTACATGGAGGGGATTAAAGTATAAGAAAAATGGAAAGGTACAAGGGGGCCAGATTGTAAAGGGCTTTGAATGCCAGACAGAAGATTTTATATTTGACCTTGGAGATGATAGGGAGCCATAGAAGTTTATTGAATGGGTGGTGGTGGTGGTGGTGTGTGTGACATGGTTAGATCTGTACTTTAGAAAGATTAATTTGTTAGCTGAGAGAATAAAGGACTGGAGCGGAGAAAAATTTGAGGCAGAGAGACCAAGTAGCAGACCATTGCAATAATCCAGAAGGGAGGGGATGAAGGCCTGAACAAGAGTGGTGGCAGTACCAGAAGAAAGAAAGGACCATATATGAGAGATATTAAAGAAATAAATCCAATAGCTTGTGACAGATTAGTTATGGGGGGTAAGAGTGAGGAGGTAAGGATGCCAACTAACTTGGGAGCCTGGGTAACTGGAAAGATGGTGTTGTCCTAGATAGTAAAAGGGAATTTTGGAAGTTATGAGGAGGACTTTGGAGGAAGGATAATGGGTTCAATTTTGGACATTTTGAGCTTCAGATGTCTAGGGGATATCCACTTTGAGATGTCTGATAGGCAATTGGAAATGTAACTGTGGTGCTTAGGGCTGGATAAGCTGACCCAAGAATCTTCAGCATATAGATAATAATTGAAACCATGGGAACTTAGGAGAGCACCAAGGGAAATAGTGAATAGAGGGAAGAGAAGAGGCCCCTGGGAGACACCCACCTTTAGCAGATATGTCCTAGACTAAGATCCAGCAAAGAGAGACCAGAGAAGTAGGAGGAGAACCAGGATAGAACAGTCACAGCAAGCCAGAGAGAAAAGGGTGTCAAGGAGAAGAGTGACTGATAGTGTCAAAGGTGGCAGAGAGCTCAAGAAAGATGAGGACTGAAAAAAGGCCATTTTAGACATAGTAATTTTAGAAATAGCAGCTGTGGGGGCAGCCAGGTGGCGCAGTGAGTAAGAGCACCGGTCTCAGTATGGGGAAACCCGGGATCGGTTCCGGCCTCAGATACTTGGCACCCACACAAAATAACTGGCCATGTAAACTTGAGCAAGTTACTTAACCCCGATTGCTTTAAAAAAATAGCAGCTGTGGTTGAATGATGTTATCTGAAGCTAGAATATAGAGTTGAAAAGAGAGTGAGGGGGTGGCTAGGTGGTGCAGTGAATAGAGCACTGGCCCTGGAGTCAGGAGGACCTGAGTTCAAATCTGACCTCAGACACTTAACACAAAAATTAGCTGTGTGACCTTGGGCAAGTCACTTAACCCCAATTGCCATCCAAAAAGCAAAAAAAAAAAAAAGAAAAGAGAGTGAGAAGAAAGAAAGTGGAGTCACCTTCTGTAAATGGTGTGGGGTCTTTCCCCAAGGAGGTTAACCACAAAAGAGAGAAGAGAGATGGGACAGCTAGCAGGGATGGATGGATCAAGTGAGTTTTGGTTTGTTTGTTTTTGGATGGAGGAGACATTTGTAGGCAGTAGAGAAGGAGCCAGTAGGTGGAGAGAGATTGAAATTAAGGGAGAAGATGAGGATGGTAGAGAGGGCAATCTGCTGGAAAAGACAGTGCCTGGCCCATAGTGGGTGCTTCATAAGTGTTGATCAATTGAACAGGAACACTTTTGAATGTGGAGAGGTTTGCCTTGGCATGGAGAAGGGCCACCTCTTTATGGGAGAAAGGGTTGAAGGGGAGCATCTGGGTGATAAGTGCTGAGAAGGGGAGAAGAGGGAGCTTTCAGCAAATCCCTCCATTTTTTCAGGAAAATATGTGGCAAAGTTCTCAGCTGAGAGGGTGGGGAGAGGGGGAGCCAGGGGAGGTTTGAGGAGAGATGAAAAGGTATGGATGAGCCTTTGTGGAGAATGGGATAGTGAGTGAATTCGAGAAGTGTAAAAGGATTGTCTAGCAGCAGTGAGGATGTGTAAAATACATTTGTAATGGATACAGACATTGCAGTTTCTTGATTTTCTCCACCTTCATTCAGCAGCATAGGTGTAGGAACTGAAGCAGAGGATGGTGGGAGTGATCCATGGCTGAGTCTTGGCAAGGCAAGATGGGCAATAAGAAAGGGGGGACAAGGGACTCAGGAGAACAGTGTGGAATTGAACTGGTGAACAGTGTTTACCAAGAGGTCAAGATGAGGAAGGAGCAGGTAGTCAGCACAGGGGTGATGCCTGGGAAAGCACTGAAGGGGCTGGGGGATTGGAGGTCACAGTGAGTGAAACCAAAGACTTGGGTTTGGGGTGGCTCCATTAGTACCAATATCAAGTCCCAGAATACATGAAGGGCATCCACCTAGATGGAGCCCCTGGTGAGGATTTATGGGAGGAAATAGATGGGGGGGGGGGGGGGGATGGCTGCCTAGCATGAGAGGGTAGAGATGCACTGTATGTAATAGGTTTCACTAGAGGGACTTCCCACATCAATGAGATCAGACATCCCTTTCCATATGCAAGTGTCTTTGTGCTCATAGCTTCTCTGTAGCATAAAATAAATAATGTGGTGTATGATGATAAAATGGTATTCTAGAAGCTTCTTAGGGGCAAGAATTATGTTTGTTTTTGGTTTGATTCTCCATCTCTGGGCATAGTATCTTATACAGAATAAGTGCTAATTAATGTTTCTTGAATTAAAGCATAGCAGGAAGGTCTACATTACAATGGCCCTTGAATAAAGGGCATAGAATGTCAAAGAGAGTGACCTTAAAGGTCATCTAGTCCAGCCTCCTTAAATTATAGGTGAAGAAACAGAGGCCCAGAGAAGGTTTAAAGGCTCATGGATTTAGGGCTGGAAGCTTGGCAGGTCATGTTTAGAACTGGAAAGAATTTTAGTAAGCCGTCTAATCCAATCACCTCATTTTTCAGATGAGGAAACTGAAGGTTTGTGAGCTGCCCAAGGTCACACGTTGATGTTTGTTCTTTTGTTCTTAAAGAGGATCACTCAGGAAAATGTCATGACTTGCAGGTGAATTGGAATTAAGTGAGAGAGGGCTGTGCAAGATCACCAGCCTCACTCTCTCCTCCAGAGACTTCAAGATATAGATCAGGACGACTAGAGATGGCCTTGATGCAGTGGGAGACCTTGGTCTTTTTAAGCCGAGTCCTCAGTTTTACTGAGGTAATGCCCATTCAGTGATTAAGGCTGGACAACAAATGAGCCAAGGAATGGCCCCTATCAGGCTCCAAACAATGATGACTAATTGGTGCTTGGGTTGGGTTTATGGCATGGTCTTAAGAGAGGAATCTATTTAAAAAAAAACTTTATTGATTTATTATTGCTTTTTTTTTGGAGGGGGGAAGGCAGGGCAATTAGGGTTAAGTGACTTGCCCAAGGTCACACAGTTAGTAAGTATTAAGTATCTGAGGTCAGATTTGAACTCCTCCTCCTAAATCTAGGGCTGGTACTGTGTTCATTGAGCCACCTAGCTGACCCTAAGAGTGGAATCTAGCTAGTAAATCCCAAGATATTTTGCTAGGTTTCAGTCATCAAAATTTACATTCCTTTGGGCAGAGCACCTGAAGGTAAGGGTATGATACCTTATTTGGGCAGAGAGAAGGAAAGAGGAAGGAAAGGAAAAAAGGGAAAAGGAAAGGGGAAGGGGAAGGGGAAAGGGAAGGGGAAAGGGAAGGGGAAAGGGAAGGGGAAGGGGAAGGGGAAAGGGAAGGAGAAAGGGAAGGGGAAGGGGAAAGGGAAAGGGAAAGGGAAGGGGAAAGGGAAGGGGAAGGGGAAGGGGAAGGGGAAAGGGAAGGGGAAAGGGAAGGGGAAAGGGAAGGGGAAAGGGAAAGGGAAGAGGAAGGGGAAAGGGAAGGGGAAAGGGAAGGGGAAGGGGAAGGGGAAAGGGAAGGGGAAAGGAAAGGGGAAGGGGAAAGGGAAAGGGAAAGGGAAGGGGAAAGGGAAGGGGAAGGGGAAGGGGAAGGGGAAAGGGAAGGGGAAAGGGAAGGGAAAAGGGAAGGGGAAAGGGAAAGGGAAGAGGAAGGGGAAAGGAAAGGGGAAAGGGAAGGGGAAGGGGAAGGGGAAAGGGAAGGGGAAGGGGAAAGGGAAGGGGAAAGGGAAGGGGAAAGGGAAGGGGAAAGGGAAAGGGAAGGGGAAGGGGAAAGGGAAGGGGAAGGGGAAGGGGAAGGGGAAGGGGAAAGGGAAGGGGAAAGGGAAGGGGAAGGGGAAGGGGAAAGGGAAGGGGAAAGGGAAAGGGAAGAGGAAGGGGAA